>NW_018251414.1:958-21288 GCF_001263595.1 Phalaenopsis equestris | reverse complement strand
TATGGGTTCAATTTGGTGAGATTAGGTCATATTGGTCAAAATTGGGGTTTTGACCCAAATCAAAATTGGGCTCAAATCATGGACCAATTGAGCTTGGATTTGGTTTATTTTGGTCATATAAAAAGTGAATTTGAGTTTAGGATTGGAATTGGGGTCAATTAAGACCCAATTGATGGAAATTTGAGTTGGATTTGGGGAAATTTGGGTCTTTAAAGGGTAATTTGGGGGTTTTGGTTAAAGATGGTAAAATTGGCCAAATTGGGTCATGTGATAGATGAGAGAAATGACATTCGGAATAGTTAGGATTTATTGGGATTTTTTGGGAATTTTTGGAATTGAATTTTTGGATTTTTTGGGAATTTTTGGAATTTTGGGTCCAAGAGGTGTATTTTGGTAATTTGGGGGTGTTTTAGGGGTAAAAGGCCAAGATGGGTATTTTGGTAGATTTGAGGTACCAAGAATCACCAATAAGCCATGGACCAATGATAACCCCATTTTGCGTCCTCTACATAATGGTCTTAGCCAAACCATAACCTTAGGGCTAGTAGGTTTAGGGGGCCATCTACATGAGTATCCCAAAAGATCAAGGGATCTAGTTGTGAGTGATTGTGACAGGGTTGTGAGTGATTGTGAGGGTAGATGAGTGTAGTGAATGCCTTAGCTCCAGACCAACACCCTAGGTCAACCCTAAGGTCCAAAAATCCCAAGGGTGACTCATCCTGAGTTTCCCATGTAGTGACCCCACCTACTAAGTATTTAGAGGTTGAGACCAACATGTGGAACTTCAAGTTGAGTACAGAAGAGGTTGGAATTTCTAATGGTGAGGGTTCCATGTCTAGTTTTCGAAGAATAGTCAATAGGAAAGTCCTATGGCTAGGGCTAGCCCTTAGGCTACAAAAGAGGAAAAACTAAACCTCAACCAAAATGAGGTCAACAGGTGGAAATTGAAATTTGGGTATCAATCCAGAAATAAGAATCAGATCCCATAATCCAGTTAAGGTGGTCTTCAAACTTATTTCTAAATATGAGAATAGGATTGTGTGGGAGGACCCAATCGAGATGTAAAAAACAAAGGCTCACATCCGTCTCCAAAGGGTAACAACAGTGTAGAAGACGATGACTATTAAAGATATGTCTCCAAAAACTGTGCCAGCTTGAGTTACCACTGGGGAGTTATATTCAAACTGACATGTGACAGGGAGAATATATATGAGAATATATATATATATGTCACGTTAGGAAGGAAAGCATTAGGACTCACATCCAACCCTAGCGATGACGAAGAAAATATTTGCTACATTGAGGAGGGAAGCACTGGGACTCAAATCCAACCAAAGAGGTAACAAGAAAATATGCACGTTGCGTTATGAAGGAAAGTACTAGGACTCACATCCAACCCAAGAGGTAATAAGAGAATATATGTGTTACATTGAGAAGGAATGCACTAGGACTCACATCCACCTCAAGAGGTAACAAGAAAATATGTACGTCACGTTAGGAAGGAAAGCACTAGGACTCATAATAAACCCAAAAGGTGACAAGAGAATATTTGTGTTACAATGAGAAGGAAGACACTAGGACTCACATCCAACTCAAGAGGTAACAAGAAAATATGTGTGCGTCACGTTAGGAAGAAAAGCACTAGGACTCACATCTAGCCCAAGCGGTGATAAGAGAATATATGTGTTTCATTGAGAAGGAAAGCACTAGGACTCACATCCAACTCAAGGGTAACAAGAAAATATGTACGTCATGTTAGGAAGGAAAGCACTAGGACTCACATCCAACTCAAGGGTAACAAGAAAATATGTACGTCATGTTAGGAAGGAAAGCACTAGGACTCACATCCAACTCAAGGGTAACAAGAAAATATGTACGTCATGTTAGGAAGGAAAGCACTAGGACTCACATCCAACCTAAGTGGTGACAAGAGAATATATGTGCTAAATTGAGAAGGAAAGCACTGGGACTCACATCCAACTCAAGAGGTAACAAGAAAATATGTGTGCATCACATTAGGAAGGAAAGCACTAGGACTCACATCCAACCCAAGCAGTGACAAGACAATATATGTGCTACATTGAGAAGGAAAGCAATAGGACTCACATCGAACTTAAGAGGTAACAAGAAAATATGTGCGTCACGATATGAAAGAAAACACTAGGACTCACTTCCAACCCAAGCGGTGACAAGAGAATATATGTGCTTTATTGAGAAGGAAAGCACAAGGTCTTACATCCAACTCAAGAGGTAACAAGAAAATATGTGTCATTATGTAGAAAATATGTAGATTCACACATGTGAATTTGTAGGCAATATTTGAATAGAACATAAAAATATGTGAAGGAATCAGAATTTAGGTACTGATTTGGAAATGAGAATTGAATTTTAGTTATCATTTTTGAAAAGAGAGTCCGAAGTCGGGGATCGACCTCGAAGATTAAGGATATGATGTCATGCTCCATTAAAGGGGGTCTTATACCAATCTCAAATATGGGGAGTCAAAATTTGGGTACTGACTCCGAGAGTCATATGAAAATAGTTTAGCAAGTCTGTGATGTTGAATTTGCAGAAATGTTGCATGTGAAAAGGTTGATTTTGTTGAAGAAGATTTGTAGAGTTTTGTGGGGTTTTGTGCAGATTGTGAAATTCTACGGGGATGTGAAGAAATTTAATGCAGATAAAGATGGTTGTGTTGCGCTCATAAAGAGTAAGAAACTCCAAAAACGAGAGAATCCACTCAACATATTCATTTTGTTTTCTTCTTGTTTTTATCACTTTTGATTTTTCAAAAATATGCCTTTAAAATTTTAATTTTAATTGGTTGATTTTCAAAAAAAATATCTTTTGTTGTTTATAAAAAAAATATTTAAATTTATTTATTGTTAAAGTTTTGTTGTTTCGTTCTTCGTTCATTGAAATTATGAACCAACGCGTGGTTCGTGGCTTCCATCCATCGCACAAAAAGGCAACTGATAATAAGGCACATTTCTGAGAGAAATTTTCATTTATCTGCTCTTATCAAGATGTCACAAATCAAACACAGGTTAACACCTCAAAAAGGTGCAACATATAGTCTATATTGAAGTACATCCAGATCATCTCATGCCATGAATACATTGTAGGCTCGGTATATCAGATACATATCATGTAGTTATGAAAAAGGAAAGTGAACCATCTGACCCTCTGTATCAGGTACGACGAGCTCCTGATCAAGCAGACCTTCTGAGCCATGCTCTAGGACAAAAGTTCCCTTTGCATGTACTTAGAGGTACAACCCTCTCATAGCTCGTATGACAGTCACTCTTCTAGTTCTGGGTCTGGTTGAAATTCATATGGTGTTTTGTTATCATCCATCCTATAGAAGGTCACAGACACCCTACAGTGTCGTACCCCTGGAATTCAATATTTGGCGACATCTGCCCCATTTCCTTTCAGAACTGAAATTGAACCAACTGGCAGTGGAATCTCTACAGTTCCTTTGAACTTGCTAAGGCCGACAATGTCAATCTCTTTCCCAAATAATATATTGCTCTTGCTTAGAAATGAGACCATGCAGAAGGGTCTTGCAAAATCATGATGATAAATGTGAGGAGGTATGCAGTCTCCCTCGTCATATATGTTCATGATGTAGCTGTTTGGGATGCAGATAGCTGACAGTATGCTCCATCTGACCATTCTCTTGATCATCCACTTTATTATAGGAGGTAGTGGATCTACCTGGTCATGTTTAGGGATCCATGACAGATTTCTCTGCCTCTCGTTTGTAAAATTATAACAACAGCCGCACTGAATGGTGATTCTTTTTTTTCCTGTCATTCGTTTCTTCGGCTCAGAGTACGTTCTTTCCATGAGAAGGCCTGCTCGGCCTCTATCCCTCAAATCAAAGATGCAGTTGAGAATGCTTCTTTTGTCACTCTAAAAAAAATCCTGATATACAGCTCTAGGCCTTCCAGTATGTTGATGATTCTTCCTTGGACTTCTTCGTAAAATTCAAATTCTCTTTTAGTTACTTTGCTTATTTTGTAGTACTTCTTCGTACTAGGAGTCAGTAGTTTTCGCGGGCGTTCCTCCCTCTGAACATCGGCAGAAACCCAAACTGGCGCTTGTTGATCTAATGAAACTCGGCCTCTAGCGAGATGTACGACCCTGGGCTCCACGGTACATATTGATCTGTCCCCAACGGGACATATGGCTCATCCATCATAAAATTTGAAGTCTGAGACCCATGGATGCTTGAAGTATTCTCTTACAATGTACTAAAGAGTTGTAAATGTAGAACATTGCAATCCTGGCATTCTACAAATGCCTCTGTAGCTGATGTCCCTACAGGTATCTCAGCGTTGCACGTCGGGCAACCCTTGCATAAAACATCTGAAGCTGAAGGTGTCTCTGACTCTGTCACGAACCCTGGTTCTTTATCTATGGTAGGTAGGCTGACAAAAGTTTCTTTCATGTATGGATCATAAATATGCCCCTCAGGAATAGGGTGAGTAAGTTGTTTTTCTCTCTCTAACGTCTGTGTTCTTCTCGTAGAGAAGCCCTCTTCTTCTTGCAGTTGGAGTTCCTGCGTTGCGTCTTGGCGAAGCGAAGCACCTGCAGTCGTTCGTTATTGGCGGCTACTAAGCCTCCAACTGGTGTAGCCACCATGGAGGGCAGACGGCTGGGCCCTTCCATCAAATCCTGCTCTATTATCACGTTCTTGCCTTTGTGTGAAGCATTGTCTTTGGCGGTCACCCTCAGTAGTGAAGGAAATCCCTCTTTCTCCCTACAGCAGACTACATTCATGAGAGGAACTCTGTAGTCCATGTCGACCTTGTTAAAGTCCATGTTGAAGTCTATGGTACCACCCTACGGCGCCATCTCCTCATTTAGTGTGAGGCTCCAGTCATCCTTGGAAGCAAAAATAAGCCTCTGTCCTGATAATTTTCTACAGACGATAAGAAAAACGTCAGTGGGCCGAAACATGGCATGAACAAGAACAAAATAAAGTATTTATTGAAGTGAATTTTAGCTTATTTTAGTGAAATGAATTGTTTACTTATATATGAATTTTGTTTAAATTTTTGTGGAACATTATACTCAAAGGTGGAAAGGAGAAAACTTGAAGTTTAAAATTTTTTTTCTCAAAATTTTCATTATATTGAGGTAATTTTCATTATTTTCATTATATTGAGGTTGATTACAAAATTTGGACTCGGTCATAAACATTTGGCCACATAGATAACCCCAAAACAATCAAAGTTTCAAAGTTTCAAAGAAAGCGAAGACAAGCGACCTCAAGTTGCGTAATAGGTTTCAGATTTGATCCATTTATTGGTAACATGGATCTTTCGCCTTGGAAGTCCACTAATTCGTAGGCTCCTCGTGTGTAGACTTTTTCAACGACAAATGGTCCCTCCCAAGTTGGCTAGAATTTTCCACCTGTTTTGCGGCATGCAAGAATAGGCCTTTTGAGCACAAGTACGAGGTCACCAACTTTGAATGTCCTTGAGCGGACCAATTTGCCATGGGCTTGTACCATCTTTGCCTCGTAAAGCTCCAAATGTTGTTGTGGTTCAAGTCATTTTCCCTCAAGATTTTCTAGTACTTCAAGTGTCATTTTTGCACTTTCTTCTCTTCTGAGTTGGTTGGCAATAGCAACACTAAGAGATGGTGTCTAGATTTCTAGCGGTAGCACGACCTCGGACACGTACACGAGCATATAGGGTGTACAGTAAGTGAGAGTCCTGAAAATCATTCGGTAGGCCCATAAGGCTTCTATTGATTTTTTGTGACAATCCCTTTTATTTTCATCCAGTGTTTTCTTTAAAATCTCTACCAATGTTTTGTTTAAGGCTTCAACCAGACATTTGCTCTATGATAGTAAATCATAGAGTATCTCCAATCTATCACATGACTTTTGACAAAATTTTTTATCTTTGTGCTTCTGAAAGCTATCCAATTGTCGGAAATTATTATTCGCGGTACTCCAAAATGGTATATAATTTGGCTTTTGAAAAATTGAAGGATGTGTTGTGTTGTAACCTCACGTAACGGTACTTCCTCTGCCCATTTGGTGAAGTAATCTGTAACGGTAAGTATAAACCTGTGTCCTTTGGAAGATGGAGGGTCTATCGGACCTATTATGTCCTTGCCCCAACACTTGAATGACCATGAGGCAACAGTTGAGTGTAGCGCATTTGGAGGTTGGTGTAAGACCACCCCATGCACTTGGCATTGGTGACATTTTTTGGCTGTATCCATGCAGTCGGATATCATTGCTAGCCAATAATACCCGAGTCTTTTGATCTTTATTTTCATTTTCAGCCCTGACTGGTGAGCGCCACACAATCCGGCATGTACTTCTTTGAAAATATTGTGTTCTTGGGCTCTTCTCAAACACCGTAGCCACATCTGGTCGAATGATCTTCTATAGAGAACATTTCCCACCAGGGCATAAAACATGACCCTTCTTGTTATATGGTGTGCTTCAGATTTATCTTCTGGCAGCTTTCCAGTATGCAAATATTCTATTAATGGCTTGCACCAATCTTCATTGATTTTTACAACTGTATTTGTTGCTTCTTCTTTTCTGAGCTTGTGTAGAGTTTTGAGGTCAATTTGAGACAAGACTCGTCTTCCTTGCACTGTGATTTCTATGGAATACTCTGGGGTACATGCCATTTCCTTAGCAAGTTTTACTAGAGTGTTGGCATGGGCATTATCTCCCTTCATTATCTCCCTTAGTTAGGAATCCGGTAAAAAGTTACATCAGGAATCTGCTCCAGGAGCTTCATCGTGTACAGATGGTACTCTGCTAACCTTGGTTTCAAAATTCTGTATTGTCTGGCGACTTGCTGGATGACAAGTTGGGAGTTGCCATAGATGACAATGTTTGTTATATCTATTGAGATTGTCATTCTTAATCCGGTGATTAAAGCCTCATATTCTGCTTTTCGGCTTCATTGTTGGTGCACGCCTCTGTCAGTTGGTATGAGAACCTCAACATACCCTTGACTGGTGTGATAATGATCAAACCGTTCCCTGCTTTGCCTGATATAACTGTTCCCGATCCTTTGTCTTTTCTGGCTGATGAAGCACTATCAAAGTACATCTCCCACCATTGCGCACAGGAGAATTCCATTTATAGTATTTGCTCGTCTGGTGGTCTGGTAACTCGACTTTGAGAGAGGACCCAACTGGCAGTGGGTGTGCAGCGAGAAAGACTACAAGTATCTGTCCCTTGATAGCACGGAGGGCAACAAAAGTTATATCAAATTGCAATAAGATCACTGACTTTCATGCTAGACATCCAGAGAGTGTTGATCGGGTCATCAGATATTGCAACGGATTAACTTTTGAGATTAGGGTAATCTTATAAGAAAGCATGTAATGTCTAAGCTTTTGAGCGGTGAAAATTAAAGCCAGACAATGTTTCTAAATAGGTGGATACCTAATTTTTATTGGTATTAGGCAACGACTCAAGTAGTAGAGTGCATTTTCTTTACCCTCATCATTGATTCGGGATAAGAGGGCTCCAAGAGAGTCATCTAAGGTCGCGGTATAAAGTATCAAATGTTTCCCTGGGATAGGGGCTGCCAAGACAGGAGGTGTCATTAAATATTGTTTAACATCCTCAAAGGCCAGCTGACATTTCTCTTTCCAAATAAATTTGGCATCCTTTTTAAGTAAAGCCGAGAAAGGATGACACCTACATGAGAGATTAGAAATAAAGCATCTCAGATATGCCAACTTTCCCTGGAAGGAACATGGTTGTTTTAAGGTTTTAGGAGGAGGCATTTACAAGATAGCTTTATTTTTTTCTGGGTTGATCTTGATTCCACGATGACGGACAACGAATCCTAGAAATTTCCTGGAGGTAATTCCAAAGGCACACTTTAAGAGATTCATTTTAAGGTTATATCGTAGTAACCGTTCAAACACGATCCTCAAATCGTACAAATGGTCTATTATTTGTTTACTTTTGATGACCAAATCATCCATTTAGCAATCTACTTGGTTATGAATGAGGTCTTCCAAAATCTTCGCATTGCGCGCAGATATGTGGCTACAGTGTTCTTTAGGTCGAACGACATCACTGTGTAGCAGAAAATTCCAATCAGAGTTCTGAAGGTTGTAAGTGATGCACCCTTGGGAGCCATCTTAATATGGTTATATCCAGACAAACCTTCCATGAAGGAGAAAATTTCATATGTTGAAGCGATATCCACCTGTTGAAGCGATATCCACCTTCTGGTATGGGTAGTGGAAATTCGTCTTTTGGACATGCCTTGTTCAAATCTTTGAAAACAACACAAACATGGATCTGTCCATTTTTCATCTTAACAGGTACAATGTTAGCTAAACACGTGGGGTATTGCTCTTCTTTCACAAAGTTGGCGTCTATTAATTTCTTCACCTCGACGATGACTTGTTGCTCTATTTCGAGGCGCATTCTCCTAGGATATTGTTTTACTGAGGTTATATTCTTGTCCACACTGAGTTTATGGACCGCAACTTCTGCGGACAATCCTAGCATTTCATTGTAGCTCCATGCAAAGAAATCTTTAAATTCTGTTAATAGGTTGATCAATTTTGCAGATTCTTTATCATTGAGTAGAGAACTTATAAATATCGGCCGGGGTTGTTCTTCAGTCCCGAGGTTAATCTTTTTTAATTTATCAACGGTAGATTTAATTTCCTCCTCAAATTCTTAGAGAGCATCTTCTATTGGTTGATCATTAGAGTCATCTTCTATATCGAGGCAATCCTCCACTGACTCACCAGTAACAATCATGCAAAATTCAGAATCATAGACTTGTCCAACTGTACCAAATTCGAGACATTCTTTTGAATTTGGAGCTTGAATTTTACCATTTCATAATTTTTTTAAAAGTTGAAATTTATCTTTTGGCATTTATTTTCGTAAATGTACTTGTTGAATTAACTTTTGAACACATGGCGACAAGTAACCAAAAGGCAATTCCATTAATTCATTAGGATCATCATCCAAATTTACATGATTTTCATGCTCAGTAGAGGTAGAAGTACTGTAAAATTTGATCGGCTTTGAACCAACACTACGGACTTTCATGACCTCTAAACCCTCAACCTTTTGAGGGAGAATCAGAGTAAGGGTCATAGCATTCACATAGTGGTTTGTCTGATCATACATTGTTTCATATTCACTTCGCTCTGTATCTTCTATGGATATCTTATACTAAGGTCTCTTCCATCTTGTCATCATTAACTAGTCTTCAGAACTGTCTTCATCACCAACGTTGATGGTTGGCCTAATCCATTCAACAATTAAATTGATCCTTCCTCGTCCACATCCCCGACCTCAACCTCGGGTGCGAAACCTAAAAGAACTTTCACCATCTCATTGTAAGGGAGTGGTTGAGGATCTCTGGAAGATTGTAAGATTGTTGAAGCGGAGTTGAATGGCCTCCTCCTTGTAATTCTTCTGAATCTTTATCTTTGTTTGTGATAACTTCAGAAGAGAAGATAGTCAATGTTGGAGGCGCGTAGTAGGCAGCATCTTCGTGGATACCAACTTCATGCACTGAAAAAGGTTGTAGGTCTCCTTTGATGCAATTTTCTTGATCATCTTTACAGTATTTGATGCATTGGTGTAGAGATGATGGAACCATATTGTGCTCATGAATCCATGGTCGACCCAGCAGAGCGTTAAAAGAGGTCTCGACATCGATAATATCAAATTTAACGGTGGTCACAAGTTCTCCAAGCTTCATAAGTAATGTAATTGATTCAAGGGCTCTTTCTCCCTTTTGGTTGAATCCTCTTAACATAATTTTATCGGTAATAAGCTCTTGTGCTTCAATATCCAAATAGGCCAAGTTTGTAGGCTCCGTAGGCTCATCAAGTTACAAGTTAAGTGATGCTCCAGGATCTACTAATACTCTGGACAACACAAATCTACCGATGTTTACGGAGATGTAGAGTGGACGATTGTGGTCGGCAATACCGAGTAACAAGTCTTCATCTGTGAAGGTTACCCCAGGTTGTTCTTTCAATGAACAAACTACATCTGAGGACATGCTGGCCAACTGAGCTAAGTAAATTTGTGGGTTATGCAAAGCTATAACCAGAGACACTCTCATCTTCTTTGACAGGATCGGAGCATCGTAGATACTTAGTCGGGCTGAAAACTTTCTAAGATGAGCTTGCACATTGTAGTCTACTTGTATGATCCTTTGATTTTGTCTTAATCATGTGTTTCTTTCACTGGTGGAGGTGGAGGTATCTCTTCTCGGGTCATTATCTGCTTTCCTTTATCTATTGCAGCTGTTCTTGGTGGTAACACCTTTCTGCTCCTTAAGTTAACTTCTGTGATTTCTTCTTATTGAGATATCATTGTTGAATCTTTCGGTGTCTCCTCCTCTTCATCAAAAAGTTCTAAGTTGATGGTAAGATGGTAAGCGGTGTAGGTAAGCGGTGTACTGTGATGCTTGAGAATTGGCTCCTCGTTATCGGTGTTGTTGTAAACAGTATCATTGATGTCTTCTTTGGACTTGACAATGAGTTCATCAGACTTGAGTACAACTTGAAGATCATTTTGGGGATCAAGATCGATGTTAGATTTGTCTTAATCAGTTATGTTATCACCAGAAACAGTTAAAACGTAGCCGAAATCACAATTATTATATTAATAAGACCCCAGAGGGACAAAAATATAATCATACAAAGTCAAGGGTTCGAGGGTTTTCTTCCCCGAATCCGAAACAACTAATCTTGTAGAGGCGGCCCCTATCCTACCACCCTGTGCTATCAATCTTTGTAGTGACGTTTTTGTTCTTCTTCTTTGTTCTTGACAATGATGGCTCTCCTAACGAAACCTTCATCTCGGGCTTCGTATGCAGCGGACTCAAATGGAGGCTTGTCTTGATGCAGACTAGATCTTGTTTAGTATTTTCTTGGATGATTTGCTCCATAACTCATTCCATTATTCTTCTCTAGTATATGCAGAAGATTGTTTTGATGGTTTGATGGATCCTGTATTTATGGATCCTGTATTTAATTGAGGACCCTCTTAAGTTCATCCCAAGTTGTACTCCATCGATCTATTCCAGTATACAGATCGATTGAGGAGATTGGCTTAGCCAAAATCATTTTTATGGAACCATTTTCAGGTTCATAAATATTCCTTTGGGATTGTTATGTTCTCTTCTTTAAGGTTCCTCTCGAGCCATTCTTTAAAGACGAAGCATTTTACTATAGTGTGCCCAAGCAATTAGTGGTATGGGCAATAATTAGATTCATTCTTTATATCCACCTATTCGGGCTTCTTAGAATCTGGTAGTTTGAACTCCGGCTTTTTCATCAGACTTCTGAATATTTTAGGTATAGCTTCATCTTTGAAAAAATTCACCATTTTGCGTCATTCTGATAGGAACATTTTTGTATCCTCTGCTCGAGGTGATCCCTCTTGAGGCGGTCGCTGGTTAGATTGACTACTCTGTTTCTGAGCATACTGTGACAAAGACTAGTGAGGCTCTTTTGCATATATCTCCATCGGCTGCTTTCTTTTGTCGATGGTTGCTACTACTCCTGATCTCTTTTTTAACACTCTAGTCACCTTGGCCTTTTAGTGCGGCTCCATGTGCTTGATTTCTTCTTGAAGACTCCTGGCTTTACTGAGTAGCTTCTCGGAGGATTTGATGGTGAGTCTCTTGAGCATGAAAGCTACTGGCCCATGAATGCTCTTGAGTAGAATTTCAACCACATGATGTTCTTGTAACTGAGGTTCACATTTCATCTTAAAGTTTCTCTACCTCAAAATGTAGTCTACTAAGGTTTCGCTAGGCTTTTGCTTTTCCATCATTTCCATTTTTCCATTATGAGCTCTCTAATAGACACATGGTGTTGTGCCCCGGCAAATCTCTCCACAAATAATTGTTCCAACTTAGAAAATATTTTAACTGACCCATTGGGCAAGTCAGCATACCAGTCGAAGCAATTTCTGACAAGCTGCTGACGAGCTGCTAGAAGAGTAGAGCTTCACTATTTCTCGTGTTGCCACAGCTAGCTCGAAAATGTGCTATATGCAGTATGAGATTTCCAGTCCCATCAAATATCTTGAAGTTTGAGGCCACAAAACTAAATATCTTAAAGTTTAGTGACACAAAACCCATAGGGTAGGGTACGCCATCAAACTCCTCCAGGTAGGCTCTACCCTTTAAATTAGGTTAAAGTGTCCCGCACTTGTTCAACCATTTTTTTAAATTCCTTTTTTCGTATAGCACCTGATGGAGAATCCTTTCTATGTTGCTCGTATATGTTTGCTAAAGCAACCTCTCTTCTTTCATCTGTGATGTGTATGATCTCCGGCCTATTGATCTATAGAGAAGCCAATTGCAGCGCTTGTGATTGCCCTTGATCATAGCTGCAGTCATCTCTTCTATTCTTTTCTCCAGTAGACTAACTTGCTCATATCTTAGGAGGACAGCCCTATGCAGCTCATCTACGGCGTTCTCTTTGGTATGAGGTTAATCCTCGCCGCAGATGTGGCGGCTCTGGTTTCAATTACATGGACATCCAAGAAATCTTCCTCCAAGTAATCATTGTAATAAAAAATTTCATCATCGTTATCGACAGAAACTCCGTGTTCACGAGCTAATTCAAAAATCTCGATCAAGAGTTTCTCAACTTTCTCTTGAATTTTTGATTCCTTGATCACTTTAAGTTCTGGAGGACCCAGATGGACATCCTCTACTTGCTCCATCATCTCGCTAGCTATTGTTGCGACGATGTCAGATATTTCAGACCATGGTTTCATTTCTTGTTTTTGTCCCGCGGGCTCACCGGAATATATCAGTGCAGCGACCTTGGGTACCCATATCTTTTTCTTTTTCGACGATGATGTCTCAGGACAAAGTGTCTTAGTAGAAACAACAGTATGTCAACGGAAAGTATGCTCCCCATGGTGTAGACCGGCTACAGTGCCAAGTAATCGTCTTGTCTTTGCCTTTGGAATTGTAGGAATATATCCATAATGGGTTATGGGAAAGATTTTTGGACCCAATCTTGACTTAACCGGTCGACGGCCTGCGGTCCTCTAGGCGATATAATCAGTAGTAATCACTGCGGTATCAACTCTGTTCTCTAAGCGGAACCAAATGGGGATGCGAGTAGGTGTCACTTTACTTATCTTGTGAGACTGTCTGGCGGACTTCACATCCTTCAAAATCTCCTTCTTCATGCGAGGGGAAATTGTATCTCCCACTCGTTCAGTAACTTGCTAACTAAACATCCTTCTTTGGTAGCTAGCCTTTTGAAAACTGCACTAACTCGGGTGACAAGAGTGAATTTCTTTCCTTCCTCACCATGTCCATGAAGTGGTGGTAAAGCGGCGGCAATTTTCTGGATACCCTCGTATTCATCGGTATCCGTCAGAAGATAGAATCTACTCCCTCGTAGGAGTAGATAAATTTCCGTAACACTTCTTCAACTTGATGAGGATCCTCCTCAACGGGTGTCTCCTTAAGAGCCTAAACTTTGATGGCCCTCTGAACCATTCTGTTAAGGTTCCATTTTTGGGTTTAGGTCAGTGGTACAGTCCTTGAACTTTATCTGATTTCAAACACGGGTGGTGGGACAGTTAATCGCTCAGTCAGATCATTAATAATCACTACTTCTTTCCCATAAGCAGCAGCAGGGCTAGCAGGTTTGGTGGGTGTCGTGGCGGCAGTAGTTTTAGACTTCTTGCAAGCAGGGAAGTCTTGAAGGTAGTTTAGGTTGGATTCTGCAGACTGTTCTGGTATTTTTTGTCCGGCAACCTTCATGACTACAAACGGGACTTTCCCGAGGTTGACTTCGAGATCTTCAAATCCGACTCTGAATTTTATGGTAGGAGTGAGATTACAGGCTTCGTGGCTCATTGGCAGGTTGCAGAAAAAGGTCAGCGTTGGGTAGGCCATTGCAGCAGGCTTGAAAATAGAAAGTTTCAGGATTAGTTATATGGCCAAAAACCTCATATCTTTTTGTGCAAGCACGGAAAGTAGAGGTTGATCTGTAGACTGGGCGGGTCCTAATTTATGGGTATTTTAAAATTTTGTTTAAGAAAAACCAAGTGGTGTTAAACTTAAATAATGTAAGAAAATTTCAAAGTGCACGCAGCACAACCTGATTTGCAAAGTATCAAATCAAATTTGGAAGGGAGATGTGAAGTATTTTAGGACCCAGTGCAGGACCCATTTAGTGGCACACAATGACCAGGTGGAACTAGTCCACTAACACACCTATTAGGGGTCCGACCCCACATGAAAATTTAAAGAGTCCTTAAATGCCTTCTGAACCCCTCTGTTCAATGATGGTTGAACAGCTAGTCCTGAAGTCCAAAGATATAACCATACTTTCCCAAGACAGAAACGGGTAAAGTATGCCAATGGAAGAAGGGTAATTTGGTCCAAGAGGGACATGAACACATTATTGATGTGTGAAGACAAGATTTCTCTATTTGTATGGAGAGAAAAGCTTATCCCCAGCGGAGTCGCTAGAAGCTATCAACGTTATTTTGGGTTGGAGAATTGCCAGTAAAAAGTTATCGGTCAGCGGAACTAAAATCACATCGCCCACTTCAGAAGGACGTTTTAATTTACATATATATTTAGTGTTAGAAAAATATGAAATCAAACTGACCCCTTATTTTTCATAGTTTAAATGAATGAGAGTTGTACCTCAAATCTTATATCTATTCCGAAGGATAAACACAAAACTTAAGGATAACGCTCGATCAAATAAACTAAGGAATATATGACATTTCTTTGGTCTGTGAAACCTTTGTATTTGCCGACAAGTTCCCCTATTTAATATAAAAAATTAAATAGGGTTTATATTAAGCTGGGTTCAGACATGCTTCCTATAAGCGCAAGCCTCTATAGTTAATTACATCTTAAATGAAAAAAGTTACCTAAAAAGACTCTCGATAAAAATTAGAAGATATTATCTTCAAGGAATTTAAGAGGATAGGACTTTTAAATGAGATCGGACGTAGAGGTGTGAAAGGGGAGTGAAAGGGGATTGGTTCAAATTTGGAATATAGAGTCCAAAGGAGGAAGAACTAGGGGATGTCATGGATCCATAGGGGAACCTCGGTGACTTCCCAAGCTATCATAATGTTTGGCTTCAGTTTTGATGAGAAATATTTAGGTGTTTCATCCTACCAATTTTATTCGTTAGGGATTACATTCTTGTATAACTATCACATAAATAGCCAGGAAGATGTGTGGGTTTAGGTTGTGACGGACGATAACCTCGAAACCCTAAGAAGAGTTAGAGCATATATTGTATAGCAGGGGTATACAAAGGCCTAAAGATATGATGAGGATTTATGTTGCATAAGCAAGCAACCTCAAATTCTTATTGCTTTGTTGTTTATATCTAAGGAAGAAATATTGGCTTAGCTGGGGAAGATAGGTTTTGCTATTGATGACGATGGCCGTGATGCCCACCATGCTAGCTCCAACCTCCTTGCCGCGACGAGTTTTATTTTTCTAGTGTGTCAAGTTATGTTGTCAAATCAGGTGGCCCTATGGTTGAAGTTCTTTAAATTTTCTGGGGGCATGTTAAAGTTGATTAGAGCGACACCAGTTAGGATCCTACGGTTCCCTCGTTCTGACACAACTATTTTCTATTGGATTCACTTAGTCCAAATGAATTTACTAAACTCAACTTAATGAGTTCCATAATTTCATTTAGACCGTGGGAAGCCTCGTTAGCAACCGTAGGTTACTTCCTCTGAGGAATTCTCGATTATCTGATATAAACATCTTAATTTAGTGGAAGTTGTAGTTTTGTGTGATGTTTGTGATTAAGTTTTAAGTTGTTTTATATTTTGAATGTTGTGGGGGTGAATTTTATCTTAGTTTATTTTAGTTTTAGTTTTATTTTTGGTTTTGTGGCTGTCCTAATAGTTTTATTTTTCATGGAGCGTGGCATCGTTGTTTAGCATGCAAATTTGCAGGTATAAAAGTACTAAAAGTACAGTACACAGTACGAAAGTACAAGAAAGATAATGTTGAAAACTGTAAAAGCGTACTTGGCGAGTCTTCTCGTTCCACCACCGAAAACTCAAGAGGCATCTTAAGGCATTTTATATGAAAGAGGGAGGTAAAATTTTGACGACCTATCTAACCCTAGGTCATATCTTGGTGGGTCCTTAAGAGTTTAGTTAAGGATGATTTTGTCAAGCAAAACATATTAAGTTTAGTAGATCTCCGAGGTGTCCAACAAATCTAGAGAAAGAAGTAGGTTTGTGCTACTCTCTCGCTGCCTGCTGGAAAATCCCGAGTTCTTTTAAACTTATTATGTTGCTTAATAATTCATCATGTAAATACCCTTAGTGCTTAGTGAGCATTGATGTCTCAATTATCTCTAATAGTAAGGTAACTATCATCTATAATTTAGTTTTGAAGATTATTTAGGTGAAGACCCTTAAAGAGTCAAGTTAGTGTTATTGGAACACTTGGCCAAATTTTGGTTCTAATCAGGCTTGTAGTGTTTGAAAGAAGCCTTAATTTTAATTGATATTTACTTTTCTATTCCTCATTTAAATGAAACTTGATTTAGCCTAAGTCACTACTAAGCCCTTAATACCTAGGTGAGTGTCTTAGTTAGTTTTGAAAAGGTTTAAGTTTTAAGTGGTCATGATTCATGATTTGGATTCTATTTGAAAATCAAAATAGGGTATTAAATTGATTAATTATTGACTTCAAAAGTCATACCCCTAAGTCCAAGATCATTTAATTTTGATAAACTTCCAAATTTTTATTGATTTAGAAATTTATTAATCCTAATTAAGAATGTGAGGTTGGTTTCTACCAATTAACCCATTCTGTTTCAAACATCCAAATTAAGATTAGAGGTTGCCTATTTCCCTCCTTGAGTTAAGCCTAAATGTTAATTAAGGCTAAATTTCCAAAATTACACATTTGCCCCTAAGGCTCTAACATTGCATAATTTGTCAAATTCAATTCAAATGACTTTTAAATTTTTATCCTACCTCATTCATAGGTTAATTAAAACATCAGAGGAGAAAAATGTGATTTTTAATAATTTAATTTAATTTATATAATTATTTTCATACAAAAATTAGATTTTTCAAAGAAAATTCCTAACTTGAACAACGTAAATCCTAATTGCTTAAAATTTCTACTAGATGTAGACCTAGACTAGAGAAGCCTTTGGACTAAATTTCACGATTTTTTGAAATTTGTTTGAATTTTAAGAATTATTTTAAGTTATGGGGTATTTATTAAATAAAAAAAAATTAAATGGGGAAAATTAAGTTTTATATTTTTGAAAAATTTTCCTAAGGTAAAAGAACTCAGAGGAGAAAATTTTATATTTTTCTGAGTTTCATTTGTTTTATTGGAATTATTTTTAGTGAAACCCCATTTTTAGCCTTTAAAATTTATTTTTAATCTTTAAAATTCAGTATCTTTATTTAGAAAATCAGGAAAAAATTTTCTATTTATTCTTAGGTGCTTAAGATGCAATTTAGAACATTATCATAAATTTTATTATTTTTGTGATTCTTATGGATTTTTAATTATTTAAATATTTAAAAGAGGTTAAAAAATGAAGTTTTTATTTTAAATACCATTTTATTTTTATAAAATACTCCTAATCATAGAGAACTCAAAAAACCTAGTTTTATGAACTTTTGAGTTATATTTTGATTTTTAAAAATTCTTTAAGTGTCAAAAATGTTATTTATCTTTAAAAATCAACTTATGTTACCAAATGAACTCAAAATGCTTTAAAATTTTTGTGGTGAGTTCTCTGGAAGCTAGACAATTGTAGAGATAAAAAATCAAGTCATTTTGTTATTTCTATTTTTTAAAATTTATTATTTTAGTGATTTAGGGTTTGTAAAAATTAGGTGTATTTTGAAAGACTTGACTCATGAGAAATTTTCTTAAAGGCTCTCTGGTCATTATAAGCCTTCCAAAAATTTTTTGGATTTTTCTAAGCAACATGATAATTTCCATGTTTATTTTAATCAAATAATGCACATAAACTTGAAAATATGATTCTTTGTCTAGAGACCTTCTGTGACTTTGGAAAAATCAAAGAATGTTCCTTAAGACTTGGGCAAAAACATGCTAAAATTTCAAGCATGGTGAGATTACTACATGCATGGAGAATCAAAACATCCAAATCATTATTTAATTAATTATAAAAAAATATGTATCAAATTGACTCCAAATTATTTCCATATTGTTCTCCTCCATTCACTGAGTAAGAGGGTATTTTTATTTTATTTTTATGATTTTTTTACACCAAGATATGAATTTTTAATGTTAGGGATCATTTTCTGATTTTTTTAGATCCCTATTTATCTATTTAAATGCGCGACGCCAAGCGCGACGCCAAATCAACCTCCGGCAGCTCCGAAGCTCCACGCGACGCGCTCCCGTTTGATGCCACCGTCCACCACAGCCCACGTAGCCTCTGACTCGGCCCGCAGTTCATGTAAGGAAGCGCTGTCCAGCTCGATCTCCTCCATCCATCCGATACACGTGCGATCGGATGGCTCCTCGTCATCATCCCCAATCGAGTGATTCTGTGACTGTCCACACTAAAACCCTAAGATCTCAGTCTAAAATCAACTAAATTACCTCGTGTTTGATCCTATGGACTCGTCTAAGCGAGGCGAACATATCCATACGGTAATCGTGCAATTAAATTAAGCCTTTTTAAATGGAGAACCAAAACAGGCTCGAGAGAAGGAGAAGTTTTATACCTTGGCTCTGAGAAGTGAAGCTTCAATCAGAGGTTCTTGGCACATTTTTTGAGGTCCAAGGAGGCTAGAGATTGAGCCTCTGGTCTTGATGAAATGCTTAGACCCAAATTCAACCAAGGCCAATTTCAGGTGTTGCTTTAGAGCTATGCTAGGGGCTCTGTGGAAGGGGGATTTGATAGGGCTTTAGCTTCTCTCAGTGTGGTGAAGGTGTGGATGAGTTTAATTTGAGTTTGGTGGAGTTTAGAGGTGTGGAGAGCTTTATCCTGTCTCCGGCAAGGTTTTGAGCTCAAAAATTGGGCTCAGGCAAGGGGATTCAGGGCAATGTGGTGGTTGGGTTGCTCTGAGGAGGTCTCAAAGAGGCTTTGGGATCAATTTGGGGAAGTCTCTTAGAAGAATTTTCAGCTCTCCCCCATGGCTGTGGAGGGGAACTTTTTAGAAAAATGGCCTTAAGCTTGCTGTCATGGCCAATTAGGGGGTGAAATGTGCTGCCTAGGTGGAGGGTTGACCAAAAGAAAATATGTTGAGATTTTCATACCTATTTTATATTGATTTTGATGATATTGTACTTTAAAGAAGGGTATTTTTGATGTTTTTTTGCACGTATGTTGAATTATGGTCATTAGAGCAAAAAGATGCAAAAAGGAGTGAATTTGGAGCAAAAAGGACAAAAATATGAATATTTGATCTTGGGTGCCAACGGCGGGCTCGACACCGCTGACGGTGAGTTTTTCTCGAGAGTCCAGAATTAAATATTCTAGAAACCCGCCGACAGCGCCATCGAGGCCGCCGACGGTGAGCACGCCGGTTCTCTCAACAGATGCATTGAATGTGGACGATTTTTTAAGTTAAGTTTTGGTAACTCTTAAAAACTCTTCTTCAAATTTAAAAGAAATAATTTAGAGGCCAAAAAATTGTGTCTGTTGGGGTGTCCGCTGGAGTCTTTGTTTTTTATGGTGCCCATTAGAGTGTAGTGAGTGGTTAGTATTGTGAGGAATTCTTCGGGGTTTGTAAGAGTGGAAGGAAAGTGAGAATTCTTCTTCTTTGCCGCTTCGACGGAGAATTCTGTGTGCTGTAAAGAAAGGAAGAGATTTAGAGGAACTTTGAGGAGTTTGCTTGGGGAGGAATTAGAGATAAGTTTTATTTACTTATTGAAGTTTGTATGACTTTCCTTTTATATATAAATTCCAAGATTTGTCGTATCTTCTCCATGAGTTCTGAGTAGTTTCTCTATCTTTCTCCTTTTCTTGAGATTTTGTGAAATGATAATTTGAATTGGTTGTTCCATGAGAATGTTAAAGAGGTTGTGATGATCTTTTCACTTCAATCTGGCCAATTGATTTGTTAAAATATGTTGAGTTTCACAATTAAAGTGAAGATTACTTCCAAGATTTAGGGAGGTGAAAGTCCTTGAAAGTTGGATACAAATAAATAGGGAAATAAAAAATTATCGAATAAAATTGGAGATTTAGAGTGACAGACTAAAATCCTCAATTCGGTCCTATCGTTTGGGTGTTGAAGTTTAGATGTTAGCCCTCAGGCGAGGGGAACGTGGGAGCTCCGAAGTGAGAGCCGGTATCCT
>NW_018251414.1:0-884 GCF_001263595.1 Phalaenopsis equestris | reverse complement strand
GAATAGATATACTCCTATTTGAATACTCCTATTTGACACAATACAATTTTAACTAATTCAAGTTATCCATTCACTTAAATTTCTTGACAAGGAGAAAGATGTTTTCTTATATATTGAACTTCACATTAGTAGAATTAGTTAATTAAGAGTTTAGTAAAATTACATTTTTATTTCAATTGCCTATTAGTAACAAATATGCAATTTGAACTATATGGTTGTAATTAAGTATTGATTTTCTTAAATCTTAGTTTGTAGCCTCTAATATTACTTCCTATGAGATCGATTTCCAGGACTCTATTAGATCCCTTTCTTACTTGAGCGATATGTATACTTGCGTTGATAAGTGTGACTTTGCAATTATTGAATATTTTATACCCATCTTTATCAAATCTATAATCGTTGTCAAGTTTTTGGCGTCATTGTCGGAGATTTAAATCTTCTAGCAGCATTACCAAATTCTTGTATTTTTAAGCATATATAAAGTCGTTGTCAAGTTTTTGGCGCCGTTGCCGGGGATTTTCTTGTATTTTTAAGCATATATAAAGTCGTTGTCAAGTTTTTGGTGCCGTTGGCGGGGAGTAAAAATTAGATTTTTTTTAAAAAAAATTCATAATCATAGTAACAGACGAATTAGGACTATTAAAAAACTTTTACTTGAATTACAACTTATTTTCATATTTAGTTAACTATTTTTCTGTGTACTGATTTCAATTGTATGCGTAAATTTGGACCTGAAAATCTTATACCCTATGATTCAAAATTAGAATGCACTATTTGGAGAATTATAAAACTAAGAAAAGAACCTAGAAATCCTGATATAATGGAAAATAATATGAATAATTAAGGAATATGTCAGCACTATTTTTGGTATGGGGTTTGCCCGT
>NW_018251413.1:78508-78874 GCF_001263595.1 Phalaenopsis equestris | reverse complement strand
GATCAAGTTTTTTGCGCCGTTGCCGGGGAAGGTAATAGTTGAATTAAGTAGTTTTGATAAATTAGGAAATTTAGAGCTAATACATATACCAGAATAAATTATTATTATTAATATATATATTTATAATTTAAAAACCAAAAATCCAAAAAGAAATATTTTTATTAGAGTGTTTTACTTTGCTGGCTTTATTTATTTATGTGAAATATTGGATCTGAAGGTTTAGTACCTTACTATTCTGAATTAGAATGTACTATTAGAAAAATTTGAAAACAACAAAGAGAAATTAAAAATTTACAAGAAATGGAAAATAACTTAGATAATCCAATAAATAAAAATTGATAAAGACCTTTAAAAGATTATGCGAAT
>NW_018251413.1:77122-78165 GCF_001263595.1 Phalaenopsis equestris | reverse complement strand
TAAGCTTAGAAACGATATTACATCTTTTTGTCAGTTTGAAGGGGAATCGATATATGAAGAGTGGGAAAGATTTAAAGATGAACTTAGTATCCATGAAGATGCTGCCTACTACGCACGTCCAAAGAAGACTTTCTTCTCTTGTGAAGTTATCACAAACAAAGATGAGGATTCAGAAGAATTACAAAGAGGAGGTCATTCAAATCCGCTACAGCTATACTCAACGATCATCCACCACTCCCTTACAACGAGTTGGTGAAAGTTCTTTTAGATCGCGCACCCGAGGTCGAGGCTGGGGACGTGGACGAGGAAGGATCAATTTAAGTTGAACATGTTGAACGGACTAGGCTAACCATCAACATTGGTAATGAAGATAGTTCTAAAGATGAGATAATGATGACAAGATGGAAGAGACCTCAGTAGAGATATCCTTAGAAGATACAGAAGAAAATGAATATGAAATAATGTATGATCGGATAAACCATTATATGAATGCTATGATCCTCACTTTGATTCTCCCTCAAAAGGTCGAGAGTTTAAGGGTCAAGGAAGTCTCTAGTGTTGGTTCAAAGCCGATCAAATTTTACCGTGCTTCTACCTCTACTGAGCTTGACAAACATGTAAATTTGGATGATGATTCTAACGAATTAGAGGAATTATCTTTTGGTTACTTCTTGCCTTGTGTTCAAAAGTTAATTCAACAGAGACACTTACCAAAACAAATGCCAAAAGATAAATTTCAACTTTTTGAAAAATTATGGAATGATAAAAGTCGAACTCCAAATTCAAAAGAGGGTCTTGAATTTGGTACAGTCGGACCAGTCAATGATTTTGAATTTTGCATGGTTGTTACTGGTGAGTCAGAAGAGGATTGCCTCGAGATAGAGGATGACTCTACTGATCAACCAATAGAAGTTGCTCTGCCGGAATTTGAAGAGGAAATTAAATCTACTTTGGATGAATTGAAAGAGATTAGCATCAGGACTGAAGAACGACCCCAGCCAACATTTATAAGTTCTCTACTTAATGATGAAGAATCTGCATAA
>NW_018251413.1:76122-76636 GCF_001263595.1 Phalaenopsis equestris | reverse complement strand
AGCAACATATCAGCGTGCAATGACGAAGATTTTTGACGACCTCATTTACAACCAAGTAGAATGCTACGTAGATGATTTGGTCATCAAAAGTAAACAAAAAATAGACCATTTGTACAATTTGAGGATCATGTTCGAATGGTTATGACGATATGACCTTAAAATGAACCCTTTAAAGTGCGCCTTTGGCGTTACCTCCCAGAAATTTTTGGGATTCATTGTCCGTCATCGGGGAATTGAGATCGACCCGGATAAAATTAAAGCTATCTTAGAAATGTGTCCTCCTAAAACTTTGAAACAACTACGTTTCTTCCAGGGGAAGTTGGCATATCTGAGAAGCTTTTTTTGTAATCTCTCAGATAGGTGTCAACCTTTCTCAGCATTAATAAAAAGGACGCCAAATTTATCTGGGAAGAGAAATGTCAGAGCTCAAAGATTGCTTCGCATGGAGCTATGATGAAATGCAAGGACTTTCTATAGAAGTTGTAGTCCATAAACTCGAGGTGGACAAGAGCAT
>NW_018251413.1:66413-75605 GCF_001263595.1 Phalaenopsis equestris | reverse complement strand
TGTTCGAATGGTTATGACGATATGACCTTAAAATGAACCCTTTAAAGTGCGCCTTTGGCGTTACCTCCCAGAAATTTTTGGGATTCATTGTCCGTCATCGGGGAATTGAGATCGACCCGGATAAAATTAAAGCTATCTTAGAAATGTGTCCTCCTAAAACTTTGAAACAACTACGTTTCTTCCAGGGGAAGTTGGCATATCTGAGACGCTTTTTTTGTAATCTCTCAGATAGGTGTCACCCTTTCTCAGCATTAATAAAAAGGACGCCAAATTTATCTGGGAAGAGAAATGTCAGAGCGCCTTTGAGGATGTTAAACAATATTTAATGACACCTCCTGTCTTGGTAGCCCCTATCCCAGGGAAACCGTTGATACTTTATATTGGGGCTTTAGATGACTCTCTTGGAGCCCTCTTAGCCCAAGTCAATGATGAGGGTAAGGAAAATGCACTCTACTACTTGAGTCGTCGTCTAATACCAACGGAGATAAGGTGTCCAACTATCAAGAAGCATTATCTGGCGTTAATTTTTGCAGATATTACATGCTTTCTCATAAGATCACCCTAATCTCAAAAGTTAATCCATTGCAATATTTGATGACCCGACCAACACTCTTCGGACGTTTAACAAGATGGTCAATGATCCTATTGCAATTTGATATAACTTTTGTTCCCCTCCGTGCTATCAAGGGGCAGATACTAGCAGACTTTCTCACTGCACACCCACTGCCTGTTGGGTCCTCTCTCAACGATGAGTTACCAGACGAGCAAATACTATAAATGGAAATCTCCAGTGTGCAACACTGGGAAATGGACTTCAATGGAGCTTTGTTAGAAAAAAAGAGAAAGGGTCAGGCACAGTTATACCAGGCAAAGACCAGGCAAAGCAGGGATCACAGGGATCAATTTGATCTTTATCATGCCAGACAAGGGTATGTTGAGGTTCTCATACCAACTGAGAGAGCCGGGCACCAACAATGAAGCAGAATATGAAGCTTTAATCACCAAGTTGGAAGTGGCAATCTCAATGGATATAATAAACATTGTCATTTATGGCAATCCCAACTCATCATCCAGCAAGTCGTCGGACAATACAAAATTCTGAAACCAAGATTAGCAGAATACCATCAATACACAATGAAGCTCCTGGAGCGGATTCCTGATGTGATTTTCTACCGGATTCCTATGGGAGATAATGCCCATGCCCACGCTCTAGCAAAACTTGCTAAGGAAATGGCATGTCCCCCGAAGGATTCCGTTGAAGTCACAGTGCAAGGAAGATGAGTCTTGTCTCGGATCAAAAAACTCTACACAAAATTGGAAAAGAAGAAATAATAAATACAGTTGCAGACATCAATGAAGATTTTGGCGCGACATCAATGAAGATTGGCGCAAGTCATTAATAGAATATTTGTATACTGGAAAGCTGCCAGAAGACAAGTTTGAGGTGCACCACATCACAAGAAGGGTCATGTCTTATGCCCTGATGGAAAACGTTCTCTACAAAAGATCATTCGACCAGATGTGGCTACGGTGTTTAAGCAGAGCCGAAGCACGGAATATTGTCAAAGAGGTACATGTCGGATTATGTGGCTCTCACCAGTCAGGGCTGAAAAGGAAAATGAAGATCAAAAGACTCGAGTATCGGGTATTATTGGCCAGCAATGATGTCCAATTGCATGGATACAGCCAGAAGATGTCATCAATGCCAAGTGCATGCGGTGGTCTTACACCAGCCTCCAAATGTGCTACACCCAACTATTGCCTCGTGGCCATTCGAGTGTTGGGGCACAAACATAATAGGTCTGATAGACCCTCCATCTTCAAGAGGACACATGTTTATACTTGCCGCTACAGATTACTTCTCCAAATGGGCAGAGGCAGTACCGTTACATGAGGTTACGGCAGAACACGTCCTTCAATTTTTCAAAAGCCAAATTGTCTACCATTTTGGAGTACCACGAAAGAGTAATTTTCGACAATGGGATAGTTTTTAGAAGAACAAAGATCAATAATTTTGTTAAAAGTCATGGGATTGATTGGAGATACTCTACAATTTACTATCCCAGAGCAAATGGTCTGGTTAAGGCTTTCAACAAAACACTGGTGCAGATTTTGAAGAAAACACTGGATGAAAATAAAAGGTTTTGGCACAACAAACTATTAGAATCCTTGTGGGCCAACCGAATGACTTTCAGGACTCTCACTCATTTCTCTGTTGTTATTATTACACCCTATATGCTCGTGTACGGATCCGAGGCCGTGCTGTCGCTAGAAGTCCCGACACCGTCTCTTTCCACCATCTCTAAGAGTCATCGTTGTCAATCAACTCACAACGAAAGAAAGTGCAAAACTTGGAATTGAAGAATTGGAGAGTCTCTAGGGAAAATGACTAGAATCACAACAACATTTGGAGCTTTACCAGGTGAAGATGGTACAAGCCCATGATAAATTGGTCCGCCTAAGGACATTCAAAGTTGGTGACCTTGTACTTGTGCTCAAAAGGCCTATTCTTGCATATCGCAAAATAGGTGAAAATTTTGAGCCAACTTGAGAGGGACCATTTGTCGTTGAAAAGTTTTATGTAGGAGGTAGGAGGAGCCTACCAGTTAGTGGACTTCCAGGTCGAAAGACCCATGTTAACAATAAGTGGACGATATCTGAAAATCTATTATACAACCTGACGTCGCTTGCCTCTGCTTGCTTCAAAACTTTGAAAACTTCGATTATTTTAGGGTTATCTATGTGGCCAAATGTCTATGCCTGGGTCCAAAATTTGTAATTAACCTCAACATAATGAAAATTTTGAGAAAGAAATTTTAAACTTCTAATTTTCTCCTTTCTACCTTTTGAACTTAAAATTCCACTAAATTAAACAAAAATCATACATAAAATAAACAATTCATTCCACCAAAACAAACTAAAATTTACTTTAGTAAATACTTTATTTTGTTCTTTTTCATGACAAGTTTGGGCCCACTGACGTTTTTCCTGTCGTCTGCACAAAAATTTCAGGACAGAGGCTGATCTTTGCTTTCAAGGATGGTTGGAGCCTTGAACTAAATGAGGAGATGGCGCCACAGGGTGGTACCATAGACTTCAACATGGATTTTAACCTAGTTGGCATGGACTACAATGGTCCTCTCATGGTTGTAGTCAGCTGCAAAGAGAAAGAGGGATTGCCTTCACTGCTGAGGGTGACTGCTACAGATAATGTATCACACAAAGGTAAGAACGTGTTAACAGAGCAAGATCTGATGGAAGGGCCCAAGGGCCCAACCGTCTGCCTTCCATGGTAGCTACACCAGTCGGGGGCCTAGTAGCTACCAATAATGAACGATTGCCAAATACTTCTCTTCGCAAGACGCAACGCAGAAACGCAAGCCACAAGAAGCAGAGAGTTTTTCTACGATAAGAATGCAGACGTCAGAGAGAGATGAACAACTTGCTCACCCCTATTCTTGAGGGGCATATTTATGATCCAGACCTAAAAGAAACTTCTGCTAGCCTACCCACCACGGATGAAGAACCAGGGTTCGTGATAGAGTCAGATACACTTTCAGTTTCAGATGTTTTATGCAAGGGTTGCCCGATGTGCAACGCTGAAATACCGGCAGGGACATCAGCCACGGGCGCTTTTGTAGTATGCCCGGATTGCAATGTTTTACATTTACAGCATTTTAGTACATTGGAAGAGTATACCTCAAGCACCAATGGGTCTCAGACTTTAGAATTTATGATGGATGAGCCATACGTCCCACTGGGGACAGATCAGTATGTATCATGGAGTCTAGGGTCGTACATCCCGCTAGATGTTGAGTCTAATGTTGCAGATCAACCAGCGCCAGTTTGGGTTCCTGCCAATGCTCGAAGGGAGAAATGCCAGCAACAGCTACCGACCCCTAGTACAATGGAGTACTACAAGATAAGTAAAGTAAATAAAAGAGAATTTGAATTTTATGAAGAAGTTCAAAGAAAATTAATCAACATACTAGAGGGATTAGAACTCTATACCAGAGTCTTCTTAGAGACTGACAAACAAAGTATACTTGACTGCATTTTTTACCTAAGGGACATAGGTCGAGCAGGTTTACTTATGGAAAGGACCTATTCCAAGCCAAGGAAAAGGATGCAAGGAAAAGGGAGGATTACTATCCAGTGTGGCTGCTGCTATAACTTCACAAATGACAGACAAGGGAATCCGCCTGAGATCCTCAGACACGATCAAGTAGATCCGCTTTCGCCAATGATAAAGTGGATGATCAAAAGAATGGTCAAATGGAGTATTCTTCCTACTACCTGCATTCCAAATAGTTGTATTATCAACATCTACGATGAGGGTGATTGCATTCCTCCACACATTGATTATCATGATTTTGTAAGACCCTTCTGCAAAGTCTCATTTCTGAGCAAGAGTAATATTTTATTTAGAAAATAAATCGATATCATCGGCCCTGGTGAGTTCATAGGTTCTGTGGAGATTCCTCTACCAGTCATTTCAGTGCTCCTTCTTAAAGGAAATGGTGCAGATGTCGCTAAACATTGCATTCTAGGGGTACGACACCGTAAGGTGTCTGTGACTTTCCGCAGGATGGATGACAGCAAAATGCCATATCGATTCCAACCGGACCCTGAACTGGAAGAGCTACTGCCATACAAGCTATGAGAGGGATGTACCTCTAAGTACATGCGAAGGGAAATCTTATACTAGAGCATGGCTTAGAAATTGGAAACCTTAACATCCATTGAAGGGGGCCTCACACTGATCTTCGGAGAATTTAAAATTTGAAGAAATCGGAAGCCTTAACATCCATTGAAGGGGGCCTCACACTGATCTTCGGAGAATTTAAAATTTGAAGAAATCGGAAGCCTTAACATCCATTGAAGGGGGCCTCACACTGATCCTCGGATATGGGGAGTCAAAATTTAGGTACTGACCCCAAGAGTCATATGAAAACAGTGTAGAGAGTTTGTGATGTTGAATTTGCAGAAATGTGTCACATACCCAAAATTGACCAAATTTCAAAAATCCCTAAAATTGACCTATCAATTGAATTCAAAATCACTTTAACCCTTCACCAAAAATCTTCATAACAATCATCTACACAATATTAATCAATCAATTGGGTCAATGGACATGGCTAACCTAGCCAAAACCCAAACTTTGATCACTTGAACCCACATTGAACATATGCATTAAAGATGACCTAACTACCCCAAAGTCATCAAATTAACTCCACCTCAGCCATGGATTAGACCCTAAGACTGAGCCAAAACCCATCTAACCACCTAAACTAAGCCATGGACCAAAAGTCTCTCAAATTAACGGATTTTATTTCCAAAAATGCACATGCTTAAGATGCCCTTACCAAAACTAAACCTCATTACATTAAGTTGCTTTGACAAATTCCCCTGGATGCCCTCAGCACCTAACCACCTCCCCCTGCCATGGACGACCGACCTAGTCACCGGAGAAGCTCAAAATCGAGAGCTACCCCCATGGACCTTCACCCAAATCAAACCTAGACGCCTGTTCAGCCAAATTAAGTTGTAGAGCTCCTCTGCCCTCCACCTAAGCAGCACAATGCACCCCCTAATTGGCCATGATAGCCACCCCTTAGCTATTTTTATAAAAAGCACCTCCCACGGACATGGGAAGGTGTGCTGAAAATTTCTTAGAGAAACCTCTCCAAACTGACCCTTAACAAAAGTGAAAGAAACATAAGCCCCATCAAATTCTCCTCTCACAGAGCCTCTACCATAGCTCTAGACCAACACCCAAATCCGGTTGTGATCGAAATCATATCTAGGCCTCACACCAAGACCAAAGACTTGATCCTTAGCCTCCTTAGATCCCAACAAACGTACCAAGACCCTCTGATTGAAGCTTCACTTCTCAGGCAAGGTATAAAACTTCTCTTATTTTCGAGCCTATTTGAACTATTCATTTGTTTTGAGTTCATTTCATTGCATAACAACTGTATGGATATGTTCCTCTAGTCTAGATGAGCATTTTAAAAAAAATATTTCACTTAATTTGGTTAAGAAATGAGAGAGATCTTAAGGCTAGAATATGAACGGTTCTCGGGCTTCGGGGACGATGACGGGGACCCGTCCGATTGCGCGTGTATCGGATGGACGGTCGAGATCAAGTCGGACAGCGCTTCAGAACCTAAGTTGTGGGTCGAGTTAGCACTGAGGTGGACGGTGGCATCAATTGGGAGTGCACCGCGTGGAGTTTTGGAGCCGTCGTAGGTTGGGGTGGCGACGCGCATTTAAATAGATAAATAGGGATTTAATTAATTTAGAAAATAACCCCTAGCTTTAAAAATTTATATCTTGGTGTAGAAAAATCACAAAAATAAAATAAAAATACTTACTTGCTCAGTGAACAGAGGAGAACAATGTGGAAATAATTTTAAGTTCATGTAATGCATATTTTATTTTTAATTAATTAAATATCGATTTGAATCTTTTGATTCTCCTTGCATATAGGCATTTTATTATAGCTTGAAATTTTAGCATGTTGTTACCTCTGTCTTAGGGAACATCTCCTGATTTTTCCAAAGTCAGAGGAGGTCCATAGATAGAGAATCACATTTTTCAAATTTATGTGCATTATTTGCTTAAAATAATCATGGAAATTAGCATGTTGCTTAGAAAAATCCAAGAAAACTTTGAAAGCTTTACTATGACCAGAGAACCCTTAGGAAATTTTTCCATAAGCCAAGTCATTCAAAATACACCTTATCTTCACAAACCCTAGATCACTAAGATAATTAATGTTAAGATAATTAATTTTGAAAAATACAAATAACAAAATGACCTTGATTTTTAATCTCCACTATTTTTTAGGATCCACAGAACTCACCATAATAATTCCAAAATATTTTGAGTTCATTTGGTAACTTAAGTTGATTTTTAAAGATAAATAACATTTTTTGCACCAAAGTGATTTTTAAGAATCAAAATATAACCTAAAAAATTATAAAACTTATTTTTTTAAGTTCTCTGTGATTAGGGGTATTTTCGAAAAAAAATAATGTTTAAAATAAAAACTTTGTTTTTAGCCTATTTTTAAAGTATTTAAAATAATTAAAAATCCATAAAAATCATAAAAATAATAAAATTTATAAAAATGTTCTAAATTGTTTCCTAAGCACTTAGAAACAATTGGAATATTTTCCTGGTTTTCTAAATAAAGATATTGAATTTTAAATCTTAAAAATGATTTTTAAAGGCTAAAATGAATTTTCACTAAAAATAATGGCAATAAATCAAATAAAATTTAGAAAAATATAAAATCTTCTCTTTTGAGTTCTCTGACCTCAGGAGGACTTTTCAAAAATAAAAAACTTAATTTTCTCCATTTAAAATATTTTATAATTAATAAATACCCCAGAACTTAAAATAGTTCTTAAAATTCAAGTAAAATTCAAAAAATCATGAAATTTGGTCCAAATTCTTCTCTAGTCTAGGTCTACCTCCAGTAAATATTTTAAGGGATTAGGATTTACCTTGATCAAGTTACACATTTTCTTTCAAAAATCTTATTTTTTGCATGAAAATAATTATGTAAATTAAATTAAATCTTGAAAAAACACATTTTCTCCTTTGATGTCTTAATTGTCCCATGAATGAGAAAGGATAAAAATTTCAAAGTCATTTGAATTGAATTTGACAAATTATGAAGTGTTAGAGTCTTAGGGGCAAATATGTAATTTTGGAAATTTAACCTTAATTAAAATTTAGGCTTAATTTAAAGAGTGAAATGGATAAATTCTGATCTTAATTTGGATGTTTGAAACATAAGGGGTTAATTGGTAGAAACCAACCTCAGTTTCCCAATTGAAAAGATAAGTTTATAAATTTCTAAATTATTAAAATTTGGAAGTTTATTAAAATAAAATGAACCTAGGGCTTAGGGTTATGACTTTTGAAGTCAATAATTAATCAATTTAATACCCCTATTTTGATTTTCAAATAAAATTGAAATCATGAATTATGACCACCTAATACTTAATCTTTTCAAAGCTAATTAAGACACTTACCTAGGTCTTAAGGGCTTAGTAGTGACTTATGCTAAATCAAGTTTAATTTAAATAAGGATTAGAAAAGTAAACATCATTTAAAATTAAAACATCTTTCAAACACTACAAACCCAATTATAACCAAAATTTGGTTAGGTGTTCCAATAACACTAACTTGCCTCTTTAAGAGTCTTCACCCACATAATTTTCAAAATTAAATTACAGATGATAATTATCTTACACTTAGGGATAATTGAGACATCAATGTTCATTGAGCATTAGAGTGTTTTATAGAATGAATTATTAAGCAACATAATAACTTTAAAGAACTCAGGATTTTCCATCAAGCAGCGAGAGAGTAGCACGGACCTGCTTCTTTCTCTATATCTGTTGGATACCTCGGAGATCTACTAAACTTAATATATTTTGCTTGGCAACATCATCCTTAATTAAACTCCTAAGGACCCACCAAGATATGACCTAGGGTTAGATAGGTCGTCAAAATTTTACTTCCTTGTCTCATATAAACTGCCTTAACGTGACTTTGAGTTTCCGGTGGTGGAACGAGAAGACTCGCCAGGTACACTTTTACAATTTTTAGTGTTGTCTTTCTTATACTTAATAAACTTGCATGTTAAACAACAAGGTCACCCTGCATGTCAAAACTGAAACTTTTAGGATAGCCACAAAACTGAAACCAAAACCAAAATTAAGAAATCAAAATAAGATAAAGTCCACCACCACAACAATTAAAATATAAGACAACTTAAAATTTAATCACAAACAAAACATCAAAACAAAAATTGTAACTAAATTAAAACACCTTTATCGGATGATCGGGAATTCCTCGGAGGAGGCAACCTACGGTTGCTAACGAGGCTTCCCACGGTGTAAATGAAATTATGGAACTCATTAAGTTGAGTTTAGTAAATTCATTTGGACTAAGTGAATCCAATAGAAAATTGTGGTGTCGGAACAAGAGAACCGTGGGATCCTAACCGGTGTCGCTCTAATCAACTTTAATATGCCCCCCCCATAACATTGAAAGAACTTCGATCATAGGGCCACCTGATTTAACATCATAAATTTACACACTTGAAAACTCAAACTCATCACAGCAAGGAGCTTGGAGCTAGCATGGTGGGTAGCACAACCATCTTCAACA
>NW_018251413.1:65924-66361 GCF_001263595.1 Phalaenopsis equestris | reverse complement strand
TTCCTTCCTTAGGCTTAAACATTAAACAACAAAGTCATAGGTCTTCAAGGTTGCTTGCTTATGAAACGTAAATCCTCATCATATCTTTAGGCCTTCGTATAGCCTTGCTATACAGTATAAGCCCTAACTCATCTTAGGATTCTGAGGTTGTCGTTTGTCACGACCTAAATCCTAACATCTTCTAGGCTATTTGTGTGATCGTTTCACACGAATGTAAGCTCTAACTAATAAAATTAACCAGATGAAACACCTAAATATTTCTCCTCTAAACTAAAGCTAAACATTAGGATAGCTTGGGAAGTCACCAGAGTTCTCCTCTGGATCCAAGACGTCCCCTAGTTCTTCCTTCTTTGGATTCTACAATAAAATGTTCCAAATTTGAACCAATCCCCCTTCACACTTCTTAGTCCGATATCTTTGAAATGTCCTTACCATTT
>NW_018251413.1:34495-65625 GCF_001263595.1 Phalaenopsis equestris | reverse complement strand
TGTTGTTTCATTTAAACTATGAAAAATATGGGGTCAGTTTGATTTCATATTTTTTTAAAACTAAATATATATGTAAATTAAAACGTCCTTCCAAAGCGGGCGACGGGACTTCGGTTCCGGTGACCGACAGCTTCTTACGGGCAACTCTCCAACAAAAAATAGCGCCACACCTTGCAGTATTGGATTTTCTATCTCTTCAGTCAAGAGGATCAAGGCTTATACTTCTAATATTCTTTTCTCTATTATCATTAATAACGAGCGTAGAGGTTATTTTTCTTCTTCTATTTTAAGACATGTATTCCCATTATATCCAAATATGTTTACTTTTGTTATGGATGCTTCTTTCTAGAATGATAGACATCCACTATATAACCAACTTTACTCTTATGTCTTGAAAGGAAAATTTTCTAATTTTCATCTCATTTATGTTAATGAACCGCTGATTTGGTGTTACTAATCAAAATTAATTAGTTATAACTGTGTTATTTTTAAAACTTCCAAGCTAGTTACGAATTTGAGGTCTAACATTGTTAAATTTTTCATTTATTTTTTCAATCGGTGGAAGAAAACACTACAATAAAAACAACAACAATAACAATCCTTTATCACACGAAGTGGGGGGCTACATGAAACTTTTTTCTCCATCGTGTCCATTAAGCATGATAATTTTATTTAATTCTAATAAATTAAGATCATTTTTTTATAGAACATACCCAAGTATTTTTAGTTCTACCTATACATCTTTTAACAAAATTCAATTCTAGAATATCTACTCTTCTAACTGGGCCATTAGATGTAATGTTACCAAACCATCTAAGGTGACTCTCTCTATTTTTGTCTGCTATTGGAGCCATTTCAACCCTTTCACAAATAAATTGTTTTGCATTTTGTCTTTAAGTGTAAAACCACTATTCCACCTAAGCATTCTCATCTTAGAAACACATATCTAAATTTTATGTTTCTTTTTATAGACCAACATACAATGCTACATAAATCATTGTATGTATCACCACCATCATATAAAATTACCCTTTAAGAAGTACTTTTCTAGCACACAATAAGCTCAAAGCATTCCTCCACCATCAAACTTGAATTCTTCTAATGACAATCCCATTAAAGCACGATCACTTTGAATAATATATCTGAGATAGCTAAAATTTTTACTCTTTATAAAAACTTGATCACCCTATATTACTACCAAGTCATTAGATCTACTACTACTGAAAATACATTCTATGTATTCAATTTTATTTGTATTCAAATAAAAGGATTTATATAATTAAATTTGACCTCCATAATTCATTTTTTTCTTAAACTCTCTCTTGTCTTCTCTACAAGAAGGACATTATCAAAGAGAAGCATACACCAAGGTACACCCTCCTATAAATTTCAGATAAAAATCTCCATAAATAAAGAAAAAAATATGGGCTTAATGTTTGTCCCTAATGTAATTCAATAGATATAAGAAAATACTTGGTCAATCCTTCTTTTGTTCAAACACAAGTAACAAAGCTAGCATGCATATCTTTAATGATTTGAATATAAGCCAATAAACACTTGCTTGTTCAGAACTCTCTAGAATACTTCTCTTGGGACCTTATCAGAAGTTTTTCCCTTAAATCAACAAAAACCCTATATAGATCATCATTACTTCCTCTATATTTCTCCATCAGACCTCTCAAAAAATTATAATCTTCATAATATACTTTTTAAATCTAATTTAATTTTAAGAAATTTCTATTTTTTTTGTGGCAACATATTTTAAATCACTCTCCCCCATAATTTTAATTTATGACACATTAACTTAATTTCTCTATAATTTACACGTTCTTTTGTATCCTTTTATTCTTAAAAAAAATGAACCAACAAACTCTCTTAACTCATCAGGCATTTTTTTTAGTTTTTAATATAGTATTATAAAGTTTGATATGGCAAAAAATTCTCAAATTTTTTAAACATTTCCAAACTACATTAGTGGAAGAAAACACTAGATAGCAAATTTTGTTTTGATTAGCTTTCACTTTAATCCTCTAGCTAGGGAATTTTGAGATATTATTATTAATTCCTCTAAGCTTAAGGTTTTCTAATGTTTTAAAATTTTGAATAAAATATAAATATTCTTTGCCGTTAGGAAATGCTTACTTTTTCAAGTATATATTTACTTATTAATACTTTTATTTGGAATTATCTTTATTTCTAGTTTTGCGCTACCATTATTAATAAAGGACTTGGAAACTCTCCTCTATAATTAATCATTTTTTACATTACAATCGAAAGGTTAATGAGCTTCATACACAACCAGGGAGTACAATCACTAAACCTTTAGCATGTGATGGTTTGAGACTTCCTAATTTTAGCACTCTTAAACTGATTTATAAATCTAATTATTTTTTGAGGCATTATAATTTTGATAAAACCATTCTATTTTATTTAAAAGGAAGCATAAAATATCTTCTTTTTGGAAAACATTAGTGCAAACAACCATCAAAATTAGAGGTGTTTAACTTTTAAGAACTATGACATAATAAATCAATCCTCTTAGATCCTTTTGGTTGGATGGCTCTCATCTCCATAAGAGATTTGGTAATTATATATTTTCTTAGATTAATTGCCATCAGCACACTAAATTTTGTGATGTTATCAATAGAAACAATTGCATTTTACTTATGAATGCTAACATTGCTAATACATGTATTCAAACTATTATCAACACTTTTACTTTGGATGAACCTCATGAATGTTATTGGAATGAGAAGCTGATTTATTCTCATCATGATGTATATTTATTTGTTTATGATAATCATACGGATTTTAGTTGCAAAATTTGTATTTGATTCAAAGTTTATTCATTCAAATATTTCAGTATTGCTTGAAACTCTTATTGAAGGGTCAAAAACTAAAGATTTTCATAGCCATGGAAAAAATTTTAATTCTTTATGTAGCATATGTAAGGAGACACATACATTTATTATTTGAATGCACTTACTCATATTTTCTTAAATCTTGAAGTTTTATGTCAATTTTTTTTTTTTTTTCATTTGGGTTGTAATCATTATCAAATTCTAGAGCATGTTGAGTTTTCTAATCGCAAACTTCCAAAAACTTTTTCTAGCTTGTTGACCGTATCACTCCTAATTATTTATGGCTTGAAAGGAATAATAAAATTTTTCAAGATACTATAATAGCTATTAATCTTACGAAGGAGAAAGTTTTCTTTTTATTAGAAATAAATGCATAAAATAGAAAAAAATATTGAAGCTATTTCTATGAGTATCATGAACTTATAATTTAGGAAATGATACTAATTTTCTTGATTCTTCATGCAACCTTTTAATTCTTATATAGTCTTATTTAATTTTTTTATGACATTATTGGGTTCTTTTTTTAGCCTTTATGATATTTCCCATTAGATTCATATTATTTTCTCTTGAAGTTCTACTAATTGGATGCTTTTGGAAGCTATGATTATTTCCAAAATGTTTTTATTGGATACTCAACCAATTGTTTGAGAGGCTATATTTTTCATGAGAAGTTGAAGATTATGATTCTTTGGTATGTTGGATATTATGTTTTATTTTAATATGTGATGTCTCAATTAAAGGAACTCTGGATATTTTGGATGGATTTGGTATCAACCTTGCATTTCAAGCTATTTAATCTATGAATGTTAGCATTGCATGCTTGCATTTGTATGATGGTCTAATATTAATTTGGTTTGTTCTCCCTAGTTTTTTTCTATTTGATTTGATACAGTTAGTATCTTACTAACTGAAAATATTTATTGTTGGTTATGTGAAAGTTTAGATGGAATTCTTCAAATTATACCCTGCTTAACTAGATTCGCTTAAATTTTTTTGAAGTCTTCAAATTTACTGGAATTCTTCAAATTATTGGGCTTATTTAGGATCAATTTTGTATTTTGTTATTTTTTTTTCCTTTGTTTTCAAAAACATGATTTTTGGTGTCTTTTTTATCTGTTTTTATTTTTTATTTTAAAAATAAATTAACACATTTTTAGAAATTGTCAAAACGACAATAGTTGTTCTGAGTATTTTCAAAAAATAATAATGATTAATAAAACATACCAAATATGTTTTATTTCAAATCAAAACATAAACAAAAAATAAAAATAAAAAATAAAATAATAATAATAAAAGGGATCTCAAACAATTTTTTAGCACATCCCCAACTTTGAGATTTTATGAAAGACAAAAAAAATCAGTTACAGCAAGTTAGAAACTTGAAAACCCCCTTTAATTAATTCAATAATTTCTTATAAAATGATGAATTCTTAAAATGAAAACAAGCTCAAACATGCAAAAGTATGAATACAGAATGTAGACATTTATAACTCAAGATTATGTACTTTTCTCATCTTGAAATCTAATTCAATTGGCTTTACCATTAAAATTTTGTATTATTCTCTTACTAATGTTATATTGCAACCACTATTTCATGACATGCTTATGTAAACTGTGTTACTTGACACGCTTCTCTCTTAAAATCAATACTCTCTAGTTTATGCGAAATTTACATACATAAAAATATAATTCTTTTGTATTTACATATCTAACACCCAAAGATTCATAATTATACTTAATAACATTTTTTGAGTCATAAAACTATGCATGAATAAATGTATTTCACTTTTAAAATGATAGTGATGGTAATATTTTTATGTGATGTTAAAGATTTGAGTGGAGTGTAATAATGTATAGGTGTTCAGTAAATAAATGTCAGAATTTTGTTTTATGTATGTGGTAACTTGATGCCTTTTAGTTCAAAAAAATTTAACAAAAAGGTGCATAAAAAGATACCTTGAATACATATTATATCAAAATGTTCAACTTATAAGCCAATATAAGACATGATAAATTAAACAATGATGCATAAAACTAATAAATTTTTCAAATAAAACTAGTTCTTAAAAAAATAAATTATATAGATATTTTATTTAAATAATATAATTTATAAAGGTAAAAATTAACTTATTATTTTATGGCCAAAATTCTTTGAACCAGGAACTTGTCATTCAACCACCTACATTAAATCTCATGCATTTGACCTCCTAAATTCACCTACATACATTCTAGCTCATGCATTTGGCCTCCTACATTCGGTTGCCTACATTCGACCTCATATATCAGGTCACATGCATTTCTGTATTCTACCATCTTCATTTGACCACTTGCATTTGGATTCGACCTCCTGCAATTTTGTGAATTGCATTTGCATTTGACATCCCATATTCGACCCCCCACATTAGGCAACCTGCATTTTGCGTCTTGGATATGGCCTCTTATATTTTAGCCTCCAAGATTCTGCCACCTGCATTTAGTCTTTTGTATTTGGCCTCCCCCATTGAGCCACCTCCATCCAGCCTCTTGTATTCAACCACTTGCATTTGGCCTAATTTCATTTGTCCTCCCACATTTGACCTCCTACATTTGTCCAGAAAAAAACTTTTGCAAGAAAGTTCTTGCAAAACAAGCTCCCATAATTCATGGCCAAACAGACCAATTAGACAAGGATCTGATAACCTAGAGTACAGAGTACAAGGCTAAGTGCGGCAGAAGATGAAATCTACAAAAGAAAAGACATCAGAGATAACATAATGTATACTCTCGAGACAATAAGTGATAGATCCAGGAGGTCATATATTTGTAGAAATCTATATGTAATTATAGCTTATACATCATATTTAGAAATTACACCTATATAGAGGGAGAAGTTAATGTAAAATGGGGCTTCTTCCTCCCCCGTGGGATAGCAATTAGAAGAGAGTTAATACAACATTTCCTTAATAAATGAAAAAAAAAATTGACAGCTATTAGAAAAGTTAATACAACTATTTCCCTTCTCTCTCTCTCTTCTCTCTCTCTTTCTTTCTCTCTCTCTCTCTTCTCTCTCTCTTTCTCTCTCCTTTTTTTATACTTTATTCCTAGAGTATGATTCCCTGATAAAAATGAATTCAAGAATCAAAAATGTGTGGTAAGCAAGGATTCTGCCACAAACAAGAAGACGAGTCACATAAGAAGATGAGCCACATAAGAAGTTGAACGAAATAATAGAAAAGTAACGAGTGACATATAATGCACTGGAGAGCCCATCTGAGAGAAAAACTAAATTCATCGGAATGACCCTTGCATTCATCCGGAAAAATATCTCCCCCAAAAGATTTCTCAAAAAAAAAAATCTTCATTGAAAGAGAAGAGTTATGATGGAGTAGAGCTACAAAACAAGAAAATCTCTCACAACCCACTCTCGTATCTTTAATTTAATCATTGTACTTATACTTAATACTTCTTCAATGTGTATATGATGAGTAATACCAACATTACTTGTTATATCGAATAAGTTCGCCAATAGCACTCAAGAAACTTGCCCCTCAAAAACAAGTTTGCTAAGAGTAAAAGAAAAAAATTGCTTCAATTTTAGACCCTACTCAACAGAATAGTCGAATGCTAGATACAACTTTGGAGAAACTCTTTCCGAACGATAGCTGATTCAAATAAAGGATGGAGTCAGTTAATCTAGAGATTGAAGGCCACGAGATCTTTGCCTTCATAAAGTTAAAAAATTATAACAACTACCCCATATAGAAGAGATACAACCCCCAGGTGAAGTATAGTCAAAATTTAATAAAACCTTATGAGTTTCTTTGTAACTGAGTTATATTGCAAGAAAAAAGTCAATCTATTTGCATAAAAGATTAAATTATTTATGATAATAAAAATGAGCTAGTAATCCATGAGACCACTCCCTGAAGATGAGCCAAAATAACCTCAGGTCAGAATCTTGTAGGTGCAGCTGAATTACCCTCATAATGATTCCCTATAAGAAAACTAAGAGCCCCCAGACAAACGGATAATCAACATAGAGAAACACACCACTCATCTTTACTTCAACAACTTTGACGCATATTTTGAAAAAATAATGGATCTAAAGGATCTTATTCTTTAGAGAGTGAATAAATACTTGTCTTATAGAAACAAGCAATGCATAATTTCATGTTTATCATTTGCTTAATTCTTTTGATGTTATATTTAAAAGTAATAAGAGAATCGGAGAACAAAACATATATGGCCAAAATCCCCTGAACCAGGAACTTGGGATCAGGCCGCCTATGTTTAGTCTTCTGTATTTGGCCTCCTATATTTAGCCTCCTGCAATCGACCACCTACATTCAACTTCCTACATATATTCAACCTCCTACATTCATCCTCCTAAATTTGGCCTCATGTTATTGACCTGTGTTCGGTCAGTAACATTCGAACTCATGTAATCAGCCTCCTACATTCGGTCACATGCATTTAGTAATTTATATTCGGCCTCCTACATTCTGCCACTTGCATTCAATTTCTTGCAATTAGCCTTCTGCATCTGGCCTCCTATATTCGATCTCCTTCATTCGACTACCTATATTTAACCTCCTCTATTCGTCCAAAAAAATAACTCTCGCAAGAGTGTTCTCCCAAAGCAACCTTCCCAAAATAGTTCTTTTAGAGAACTCATCCCTGACCAAACAGACGAACTAGACAATGGATGTAACAATCAGAGTACATAGAAGAAAGCTAAAACCAAGAGAAGATGATGTCAATAGAAGAAATGATAACAAACATAATATAATGTATACACCAGAGAAATTAAATGATAGATCCAGACACTCAGAAATTCCAAGAAATCTGTAGCTAATTATAATATATGGGGGAAGTTAAGATAAGAGGTGCTTCTTCCTCCCCCATGAGACGGTTATTAAAAGAGTTAATATAACCATTTCCCTACTCTCTCTCCCTCTCTTTCTCTCTCTTTTATTTTGTGTCAGTGTTCTCTCTTTCCATATGCTTCATTTCTTGAGTATAATTCATGGACAAGAAAGGATTTAACAATCATATATTAAATAATTTGCATCATATAGAAGCAAACTTTAGGTCATTCTCCATCACTGGTTGAAATGTTTGAGAAATCTCTTAAGAAATTGTAATATCATCTCATATCTTGCAAGTAATTATCATAATTATGATGATGAGCCAAATTTTAATCAATTCCATTTTCAGCAACCTACAAACCTATGTTTTATTGTTCCACCTTATCCAAAATGCATGCCTTAAGTTTTCAACAACAAAAAATTGCAAAAAAGTTTTAATGCAGATCCATAACTTTCTATTGAGGCAAATAAATTGCAATTTTAATTAATTTACCCAAAAATCGCATATTGCAACTTCGTTCTGCTGCAACATGAAAACTGCTACAGTGATTGTCTTTCGACACTTCATTCAGTTTTCTAGGTTTCTATAAAATGCAGACAAAGAATAGATAGGACCATGTTTACTCTAATAAAAGATTTCAACCTTCAAAACTGAACTTTAGAAATGTATATTATTCAGTTATTCTATTCTGTATTAGTTTTCCTTGTGTTAGGAAATGAGATGTAAGTAATATTATCCTCAGTAATTAACTTTTTCTTGAACTCCTAATAAATTCAATATAATATACAACCATTCACTCTATTCTAAATAGCAGAATTATTCAATTGTTTGGTTTCATGTAATTTACTTTTTGTATGAATGCGGCATTTATCCATTTAGGTCGATGTAAATATTTTATGTTTAACTAAGGTGACTGCTGGTAGAGGACTGAAACACATGTTTTTGGAACACATTTACAATCTATTTTAGTTTGAGAAACTTATTATTGTATATACAAATGTTTTTAAAACAAGTTTGTTTTCTATTTTCACTGGCATTTGATAGTGGTCATTGTATTCAAACTTTATGGTGAAAAAATTGAAATTTATTTATCTTTATGGTAATCTCTAATTGATTGTTACCATTCTTGTATTTTAGAATAAATAATCTAAACTGTACAAAGCCAAGTGACAAGATAGAGCATCAACTCATTTCATTTTTAAATCACCTCTAGTTTCTTATAAAAAGGACTGGCCCTTAAAATTTTAATTCACGACATCTACAAAGCATGGATAAAGAAATGCATGCCTGAGAAGTTGAAAACATAAGAAATCTTTCACGCTCAATTATTTTGGAGATAAATCGTAGCCATTTGTACAACTAAATTTACAGCTTCTAAGTTTCATATACTTAGATTACAGAAATTGTCCTTTAACAAATGCTCTGAATCCACTTTATGAGAAATTTTATTTTTTTAACATAGATTTGATTTGATAACATATATATGCACTTCATGAAAACAATAATTATAAGGTTAATCTTACAAACTTCTAGAGAATTACAAAATAATCATAACTATTCTAGAAAAATTTCAAGGAACACAACACAATTCATGACTCTAGATACTTATACATAATTCTATACTACCCTTAAACACCCATAATAATCTAGAAAGATCTAGTGACTTGCAAATTATTCATGAATTATATAGAATGCTTTAGAGAATTCAAAAAACTTGTTGAAAATTCTAGTAAAATAAAAAATCTTCTAGGAAATTCAAGAGCTTTTAAGATGAACCTAGGCTTGTGTAGAAACTTGTAGAACATAATGGTTCCATCCAAAATGATTCTGGAGGATCTTGTCATCCATGCTTACGATACACCCAAAGGAGTTCAGTGATCTCATTTATCATTACAAGGTCATGACATTCTCCCACACTTAAACTCATGATGCCCTCATCACACATTCACATTAGTGTAATGTTGGATATAATTTCTATAGTGTGACTGGTCATCCTCAAACTTATAGTTGTCTCCTAAGTTGAATAGTCCCTTCCAATTACTATTATCAATTTGTGGACTAATGACTGATAAATCTGCTTATTGGTTAAATTCCTCAGCTACCATAATTGGCGCCCTTAGTATTTGTTCCTTAACTACCACACTTGCCCCTCTTAAAAGTAGGTCCTCAGAAGACTCCATAAATGCGACAATTGAAAGTGTTGAGGGCTAGGATTATCTCCTTTGGTATGTCCTCTTCGGTCGTTGGCTTCTCATCAACCCCACTTAGTATAGCCAAGTAACTTTTTTCATCTCTCCTCGAGCCTTTCTTGAGTTGTATGACCAATAGCACCTTTGCTTCAAACTTGATGGCCTTTATTGTGGGTATTACACAAAGTCTTATCCCCGTTAAGATGTACTTAGTACTGGAAAAGGGAATAAGAAAAATTTGACATGGCAAGGAAGTCTAGTTAAAGCGCTACATTAAAGACGTCTAGTGCAACTACAAACAAATCTTAGTTACCCACCAATGTGCTTAAGGTGGTCTTCATCACACAAGTTATGCCTTGGATGGGCTTCATCATGAAGTTGATGGCCTTAATCATTGCGCATTCACCGACCATCTTCAGTCCCAATCTCTTGGTTTTCTCTATAAAGATGAAGTTATGTGTTGCTCTATGTCAACCAATGTTTTATATTCCTCCAATCAAGTGGGATGTGCACATCTTTGTCGATAAATACCCTTTGAGAAATTTTGAATAGCATCCCACATTGATCAACTTCCTTGTACATCCTGCCCCTTGTTCTTAAAAGGTGGGAGCCTGTGCGTTCAGTGCCACTGTTTTCAAGCACTCCATCATCCAAGGAGGACTACTAAGAAACAATTGTGCCTTGGAGTAGGCTAACTAGTATTTTCTTTTATGCTTGATCTTATCCCAGGATTTGAAGACATCTTGATGGTGGCAATCTCTTTTGTGGTTATCTTGATTAAGCTCTTCCCAACATTTTTTTTTTTTACCCCAGCCTTTCTTGTTGTCACTCTTCTTCTCCTTGAGCTTGGACAACTTCTAACAAGATTAATGAATTAGGCTTTCAGCAATAGCAATGATGCTCGCAAGGTCTTCTACACCATGATGTGTTAGCATTGTTTTTACCCATGTTTGGAACCCATCCATGAGAAAAAAAAAGATAGTAACTTTTTCATACATATCAAGGATTTCTAAAAGAATTTTAACTATTCAATTTTTCTTCGGAACATTAGAAAATGCTTAGAAATCATAGACTAAGAGGAGTGTGACAGAAAAATGTAAGAAACAACATGAGAAGAATTCTTCAGTTTTGAGTTCTATTCGTTTGAAAGTTTCCACACTTCACGAACATTTGAAGAACCATCAGCAACCTCAGCAAGCAATAAAGGTTTCATTTGACCTGAAGAAACAAACAACAGTTAAAAAGCATAGGCATTCAACCAACAATATTATTCTTAGCAGGCAAAAAGCAAACAAAACATGAGACAAAACATGAGACATTAAATTATAGGAGTTGATGAACAAAAAGAATCTGCCAATATGATGAGAATAACTAAAAACTGGGCATAGGCATTCATCCAGGTCCTTCAATTTTGGCTAGAAAAAGATGAAAGGTTAAATGCTTTTAAAAACATGAGGCCAGATGATAACATTTAGAATTAATGGGTCTGATGATCTTTAGTGAGGGAATTAAATATAACATACACTTCGCACATGACTTGCAACCATTGAACATGTAAAACCATAATTGAACTCCATTAAGTTCACATTTTTTTGCAGCGGATTAATTCAAAATATGGAATGAAAAATTAGGAAAATCAGAGCATTTGAATATTGTTATGAGCCTGCTGGTTTAACTACCAACTCACCATCTGCGGCAACCAAATTTATAAACTGCCTTGTTCCTCCACCAACCCCAAAGTAGTGCTTCTTTCCGGCAACATAAACAATTCCCTTAGAGGGGCACAGACACTGTAACATGTAGTTAAAATTTCATTATGCTAAAAACAACTTAAAATTTTATTCTAATAGTAGCAATAATAGTCAAGATTAAAAAATATTCAAGCACAAACCTTCTTAATAAGTTCATACAAGCTTTGGAGAGAAGACGGTGCATATACAGTTTCTGCCATCAAAATAATATCATAACCATCATTGGATACACCATTAGAGTAATCCTCATTTTGGCAGCCATCTTTGCTTCCATGAAGCAGCGAATGGTGCACCTCACTCCAGTCACCAGCAAAAAAGCAAACATTAGATGGCATATTGACTTCTGTATTTTTTCCAGAAGGTAGGCAGTATGGTGAATTTTCAGTCAGATTAGCTTTTACATTTGGAATAGTAAGAAACCGGAGCACTTCAGCATTGAAATCTTGAAAATGGATGGTAGAAGCACCCTTGTAGAAAGAAAGTAGGTAAATGTTAATCTAATTAAATGTGCATGTAAGAAAATTATAGATATTATTAAAATGGACCGGATAACATACCGTAAGTGCAGTAAAGATTCCAGGAAGGCCATGACCACATCCAAGCTGTAGGATTGATAAAGGAAATCAGCATTCCACAATTCAAAATTGCAACCAAAAGAATTTAAATCCAGAGCTCATAAAAGAAGAAATTTCTCCCGAAAGGAAAACCATATGAAAGAAGGTAATCAGGGAATGTGATGTATAAAGTCATTGAGTTTATTGTGCATATTTTCCACAATGCAGATAAACTGAACTATATTAGTTCTTAAAAAGCCTCAATGTATTTATTTATTCATTCAGAGCTTTTAGTAAGTTATTTTAGGATCTTGTTTGCAACTTAAAGCTATTTAAGAAGATATTGTGGCTTACCTCAACAAACTTTTGATGAATTTTTTAAATTTTGAAAGGAAGATAATAGCATTTTGTCTTATTAAGGCCTAAAGCTTATTATATCATTGGTATGATTTCCACGGAAATGAGATATTTTCCACCAAATCTCTTCCTTTTGAGATAATATTATTTCCTCATGGAGTTCATTTGTTTCCCTGTTATCCCTCTCTTTCCGTTTATATCAGTTAAAGCTTCTGAAAGGTTTCAATCCCAAGATATTTAGAGTTTATTCAATGCTAACTACTTATCTTTAAGAACAAGATGTGATCTCCAACCTACCAGAAGAAGTGTTAGTTGTATTGACCATATCGTTAAGACATTGTAGGAATCTCAAAACAATCAGTTAATTTATTTACAATTTTTTGCTTAAAGCAAAACCAAAGGATGGCAAAACATGTTTGCATCAATTTATTTTCTAATCGTTCAAGCTCTATACTTGCTAATTTCCTTCTCTCAATTTCTACTTTCTTAAAAAAAAAAATTGAAGAGATGTGGCTTATATCTCAAGTACATGACATCATAGATTACATCCTAGTTCACTCTATATATCAAGGGTCTCTTTGTCAAGGGAGAGTATAGGTTGTAATTTTATGTGTCATGTGTTATGCATGCATATTGCTACAGATTATCGGGTTATGCATTTTGATAACAAAAACTAGCATTCTTCAATCCCTTGATTGGTCCACCAGGACTGCAGAACTTAACCTTGAATAAAAGGAATCAATGCTGTAGATAAGATTTTGTGCTGGGCTATGCTCAGTAGCTCACAACATATCACTTCTTAAACTAAATCATTGGAATAAGTAAACACAATGATGTCATCAGCATTTGCTCTCCAAATACAGCTCCTTAAACTTGAGCATTGCCAAAGCACAATGAATAAAAGATTTAATAAAAAATTTCAAAAAACATATTTGCATACAAAAATTGACATGTGTGTCAAAAAATACCTATCTAATCTTCTATAAATCTATTTGAGAAAGTATATATTAAGGGAAAGAATCAAACATCTGGGATGTTGAAATAAATACTTAATCATTAGACACAACCGCATCCTTGCCAACGAGTCAGCTCTCCAAATCATTCCAAATACTACTACCAAGCATTTATTGTGCATTGTCAATCTTGAGATCCAACAACCGAAGTTTCAGTTGCTAAATATAATTTGATTTGAGGATATGTGGCTTTCAGTTCCCACCGCGTGGCACATAGTGCAAAAATCCTGGAGCAAAAATGACTTTGGCAATGGGGCTGATGTCCTGTACAGAAAAAGCAAAAGAACGTTCAAAGCTCTCCAATATTGGAGTAAGAACACGATGCAAAGTGTCAACAGCGGAAAACTTTCCTTGAAGCTGAAAAAAACTCCAAGAGAAAGAATGCTCCAGTGAGGGCCTCCAACCATCCGATGAGAACAATTTGAAGACTTAAGACAATGAGCTCAATTTTGCTCTCGCACATATTGCTTCTTGGTGGCAACAACGGGCCAAAATTTGTTGGCTTAATGAGGGGGGGACGTCAACTCTCGCTTTTTCATTCCATTGCTTTGCCACCGTATAAATACAATCGCATTAACCGTATCAACATTTCTGATGGCTGCTTCTCTCATGATCAAGAAGGCTTTGCGAATGCCTTCATGACTTAATTTTTGTTAAGAATTATAATAGGAAATAATTTATTCCTATAAAAAGTTATGAGGAATAAATTATTTACTTAATATAATGAGATATTTCATTTCCTATTTTATATTTATTTCCTTTGATTATGAATTATTTATTTTCCTATTTTTTTGTTATTTCTTATATCTCCTAATAAATAATATGAATTGATTATTGAAAATATTAGGTGATATATCTTTCCTTTCATATCATTTCCTTTTTATTATTTTTCCTATTTTAGGATTTTTGTAAGGATTATTTATACCCTCGTTCATATCAATGAAACAAGAAAGTATTCCGCATTATTCTAAATTTCAACATGGCATCGGAGCAAGGTTTCGTACCCTAGCCACCGGTCCTTTGAAAAATGTTGGACTCTGGATTCCCTTTCTGTCATCCTCTATGCAGGAAGGAAGGGACACTCATCTTGATATTTGAAATGACGAAGTTTTCTTCTTCTCCAAATCCCTAATTCCCCACCGCCTCATCAAGTTACAGAAGCCATGGAAAGAATCACAGAGATGTGCTCCGGAGAGTTCGATCTCGATGCTGCCTCGAAGTCCGAACTAGAGGTGCTATCCCTATCGCCGTCTCCGGGTCCGCGCATCCTCAAGATGTTCATCCCTGTGAATCTCCGTGGTCTAGACGACGCCCTGGGGACTACTCGCCACTGCATCGTCGGAGGTCTCCTGATGAATTCTGCCACAGTGCGCCCCAACTTGGTCTACAGTGTCGTGATTCTGCAATTGGTCTTCGACAGCACGGGTCCCCTCTAGCGTTCCATCCACGGTTTCAAAGGTTTCAGAATGATCCAGGGCACATACAATGTCCACGTTCTATTTCACCGCTGCGTCGGCCAAGTGTGGATGATGGTTATTTTGAACCAGATTTTAGGCACCCTCGCGAACCATGTTCAGGTCGTGGAATGTGAGGGAGAGGAGGTGGCAGATTTCGCAACTTCTCACCCCATACCTTTGGGAGAGGCGGCAAACCACACGAGAGGAATTGATTCAACCACACATATAATGTCCTCATATGAAGGAGAGTTTGTCCACATAAATGATCCAAATTTTTCACCAAGGGAAGGTGACTGGATATGCCAAAATCCGTCGTGCGGAAATCTAAATTTTGCACGACGAACTTACTGTAACAATTGCCACAAGTATCGATATGATGAACCATATAGATCGAGTCGCAGCCCTCACAAGGGCTATGTTAGCCCCCCTCCGCACCGTAGCTTTTAACCCAAGTTATCGATTTCACCCATTAATCGTGTTCCACGAAGAGATTTCAATGGATACAGATTTGAAAATAGGAAGGGTAGCTTCAGTTTTGAGGAGTATTGGCTCTTGCCTCTGTTCTCAGCGTCTCCTACTCCATCTCCGCCTCCCAATGCGGCTAATGCCTTGCTGGCTAGATTGCGATCAGAGACTCCTCCAATCAGCATACTGCAAACGATGATGGGGAATGACCATCTACATAGCACTCCTAACTTTTCGGATCCGACTAGAAGCTTGTTGCCACCGCCATAGCCTAGAAATGCACGGGTTGATGTTTTGGACGAATCTCCTTCTCTGAGGTCTTTCAGAAAGTCGAGGGATCTTACTTCACTTCTGTACACGGCTCCCAAGAAACCATGATGACAAAAAAACTTTGGAGTTTGGCCAGACATCACCACAAACCATCCAAAAAATTCCTGCGTTGTATCCTCCTATGCCGGCACCAGCGATAGGGCTCTAGCCAGGGCGACACCCGCAATGCCACCACCCGCCTCATCATCATCTAGCAGGAGATATCGCTGTCGTGGATAGAACAATGCCGACAAAATCCATCATCGGCCCTTCTGCAGTTTTTTTTTTTCCTGTCAAAGCGTCAGGGGTATTTTTTTATTCCCTGACCCAAGCGTTAAAGAGAGATCTGTTTCTAGCCGCCCTTTCTTCTACCGCTTTCTCTGTCAACAGAATTTACTGGGTGTGATTTACATGTTTTTTTCCGCATCCAACGACAACCGCGATCAACTAAAAGTTAGTTTTCCTGTAGGTTGTTTTTTTCCCTGCAAAACTCAAAATTCAGCCAAGACTGAATCCAACAAATTCAGCCAAGTCTAAATCTCTCTTCTACGTCGAAATATATGGCAGCCAAAACTCAAAATTCAGTCAAATATGAATCAAGCAAATTTAATCAAACATGAATCTCTCTTTTACGTCGAAACATATGACAGACAAAATACAAAATTCAGCCAAGCCAGAATCTAGCAAACTCGATAATCCAAACGACCAATTTTTCTTCACTACTGAGCAAGTTAGGAATTATTAGCATGCATTCCAAACTTGAGGGAGAGTATTAATTTCCTATTAAGAATTATAATAGGAAATAATTTATTCCTATAAAAAGTTATGAGAAATGAATTATTTCCTTAATATAAGAAGATATTTTCTTTTCTATTTTATATTTTTTTCTTTGATTGGGAATTATTTGTTTTACCATTTTATATTATTTCATATATCTCCTGATAATTAATATGAATTGATTATTGGAGATATTAGGAGATATATCTTTTCTTTCATATCATTTCTTTTTTATTATTTTTCCTATTATAGAATTCTTATAAGGGTTATTTATACTCTGGTTCATATCAATGAAACCATAAAGTATGTCATATTATTCTGAATTTCAACAATTTTTTTTTCCAAAAAGTGGCATCACACCCCCATACAACTTGATGGATGACCAAACCTGCAGCATTCCACACAAACACTCGTTGATTTCTCCAACCAGCTCATTGCGTTGATCGGTGATGAGGAGATTTGGAAGGCCATTAATGAGAAGGGACCCAACTGCTAAGGAATTAACGTAATCATCACCTCCTATAAATATTTTTGGCCCATCATTCATAGAGGTCCTAATGGCTACTCATGAATTATTTGCAACCAAGTGTATGCCTGACAGCTGCAAGAATTCTCTTGTTATTCTTGTTCCTAAAAAGACACCAATAGAGTCCCCGAATGTGTTTAGGCCTATCAGCCTTCGTGCTACTATTTATAAGGTGGTGGCCCAGATGCTTGTTAACAAGTTCAAAGGAACACTACCGTTCCTAATCTCCGAGGAGCAAGGCGCCTTTGTTCTTCACCGATATATCTCTAATCATTTCTTGGTGGCACAAGAGATAATAAATAAGCACAAACACTCAATGGCTAAAAGCAGCCTCATGACCATTAAGAACAATATGGAAGAAGCATATGACAAGATGAGTTGGCAAACTCTCCAAGGCATTCTCGATGGTTGGGGTTTCCGGAACTTGGATCCTAAATTGTGTAGAGAACCCTCCCTTTAATTTATGAATTAAAGGTAAACAATCACCCTGGATCAAGGTGGAGTGCGGTTTTCAACAAGGCTGCCTCGTATCACCATATTTATTTATTCTATGCTTGGAACTCCCATCTAAAGCTCTCTCCAAGCTAGTGAAGCATATTGACATCAAAATCAGTAAGAACCTCTCCCCCAAACACATATCACATATGTTATATGCTGACGACATCATTGTCTTCTCGGAAGCATCTATGTACGCAATCAAGACGCTTATGAAAATTGTGCGAGATTATTGCAATTGGACCGGCCGAAGGGACAATTCTGCAAAATCTGCTGTATTATTTAGTCGAGCCACCATCATTTGGAAAAAAGTGTCGCTTATTGGTTCCTAACCTTCAAAAAAAGTGGAAGGGCTTGATCACCTGGGTATCAAACTCGCTTTAAGGAAGCTCTCCAGAGCTGATTTCTCTAATTTCTTAGACAAAGCTCCTACCAAAATTAATGCGTGGGGTAATCACCAATCATCCCTAGCGGGTCGGGCCACGCTTCCTCCTTCCAACACCACAATCATACCACTTCAATCATCTGGAAGAATATATGTGAAGGTATGCAATTTCTACAGTCCATCACGAGATAGAAAATTGCCAACGGTGAAAGCCATTAACTACGCATGGATTTTTGATATGCCCATCAACAAGTGGCCTTGCCAGTGTGCATAAGCTGGAAGGTGAATGGGTTTCGAGCTCATTTAAAATGGCAGCTGAAAGCATAATGCCCTTGGATATTATTTTGGTAAGGATTTAATTGACAAGATTCAGCAAGTCCAAATTCATCGTGATCTTCATGAGCACCAGATTGAGCTCAATAATCTGCATTCTGCTCAATAATTTGTAATCCGCTGGCTTACGAGGCAACGCTTCCACAGCATGGGAACAACCATGAATGTCTTGCGAAGCTGCAATTGAACCCTCGGGAACATATGTTTTGGTGGAGTCTTTCCCAGGATTCCACCCCTGCTTGGTGTTGGCTTCCTAAAAGGAGCTAGCGGACACCCTTGCTTGCTCGTGGAGCTGCTCCAATGATGAAGACCAGGATCAACTTATTTCTAATTGTTTGTTGTTTTGCAGGGTCCAAGATGTTTTGCAAACTTAGGGAAACCCACTTACAACAATTTCTAGGAAGCTCTCAAGAATCTCAGCACTTTGAAGAGCTACAGAAGTGTTCATGCTCCTTGCTTCTGCTACACTATCCATCATTGTCGGCGGGCTCGCAATGGCAAGATTCACAACCGAAAGTACGGGACACCAACAATTATTGTTGCTACAGCAATCAAGACCCCCACTAAGACAAATATTTACCCATTTCGGGTTTACCCATTTCGGGGTAAATTGGATTCTTGCCCCCCCCCCCCCCCTACGAAGTGGCTAAAGATGAACGTCGACGGGGCACTTCTTCGTTCCAAGGTTGAGGGTACAGGAGCAATCATTAGGAATGATTTTGGTATAGGCATCATGGCTATGGGACAAAATTATGAACATTAGGATAGCTCCCAAGTTGAACTTCTGGCAGTGAAATCTCTCCAACTTTGCCAGCCATGGAAATTTGACCTTAAAGGTATTATCATCGAAGGGGACAATACAAACATTATGCAATTCCTTAGATTCTTCATCAAATAAGATGTTTGGAAGCTCCAACCACGACTTGGGATGGAGTGTGTCTTTATTTTGAACTTCAAACAAGCTCTATTTTTGAATATTTCTAGAGAATGTATTAGGGCTACCCATTTTTATGTCAAGCACACCCTTAGTGGTGTAATAGGGCTACCCATTTTTATGTCAAGCGCGCCCTTAGTGGTTCATTCTTTTTTATGCATATAGATGACGATCGGGAACTTTCCTCTATGCTTGTTGATGACAAGTCTCACTTTTGTACATCATAGATGCATACATGCATAGTTTTTGTACTTTTTTTATATATTAATGCAAATGCATATTTTCACAAAAAAAATCATTAATAATAATCCTATACTCATATAAATAACTAACAAAATTATGTGGTTGTCAAAAATATTATTAAGCTTTGTAAGGCATTATATCTGAACTCAAGATTGTTTAAATTGTTAAGTATGCCAACAATAAAAAAAAAGAAAATATGCCACATAAAGTTAGCAGCAATCATTATTCATTTTAACTCATAATATTCAACAGTTTTCCAATGATCATTTCATCATAAAAAAGGAAATAAAATTTACCACGTGTAATGAAAACAACTTTAAATTTGAAAATTTTGATATCTATCAAGCTAAACCCTATATTCGGCACATATTCAAGTCTGAATCCACACTTTAACATAGCTTCTTAAGTTTTGAGCAATGATCAGTATTGTAAATATTAACAAACTTAGATGCTTAATTCAAATTTATAAACATAGTATTTTTAACCTGTGAACATTCTACATGTTTTACTAGAAGAAGAGAGTTTTACTAATAATGTAGGAAAATTTTTGAACTTATAACCTAGTTTTGGTTTACGATCATAGTCAAGGAAGTTACTTTTTATCACTATTCCTTTGACAAAAGAACTAAACCTTCATACTCATCATACAAATGACCCCTATTTGAAACCAAGCAAATGTAGGAAAATGTATGGAGGGCATCACATTTTATCAAAAAACAATTATTTGAGAATCATTATTTAAAAAAGTACTTGTTGAGGTGGAGCCCGGTTCAGAAAAACGAAAAAAAAAATCAATAAATAACCGCTCCCACATTCCCGCGAGCTTCGCCTGCTTTCGGTCCTTCAGTTCGCGAAACAGAGAAGTCTCGCCTTCTTCAGTTCGCGAAACACAAAAGTCGCGCTTCCCATCTCTCTTGTTCGCAAAACAGAAGGCTTCCCTCCCTCCCGACGATCCGTCTCTCGCGAGGAACTCCTCTCCGATCTCCTCCCACGCCTCCTTCAGTTCGTGAAACCCACGCCTCCTTTGAAAGATTCTTCTTTCTTCTCGTGCTTGGCAGAAGGAAGAAGAAGATAGTGGAAGAAGAAGGTGCTCTTCTTGATTTCTTCTTATTGGCTTGCGGCAGAAGAGAAATAGGTTTTTCTCTTGTAAGTTTTTCTTTTTCTTCGGTGTATCTCGATTTAGAGAGCGAAGAGTGAAGAAGTGAGAGAAAGAGTTTGCTCTTGTAATTGGAGACGATCCACTGGTGTAAATTCCTCAATTAGTAAAATCTTCTGCAACTCCATGGATGTAGGCAGTTTGCCGAACTACATAAATCTGTGTGTTCTTTTCTGGTGTTGGTTTTCTTGTTCTATTTTTCACTTCGTCGTCGATCGTTTTTTTTTCTATCATATATACCACAACAACTGGTATTTGAGCCAATGACTGCGGATGAAGTGAAGATTTCAGGAATCAAAAAGTTTGATGTTACAGATTTTGGTTAATGGAGGATGCAGATAGAGAAGTACATCTATGGAAAGAAAGTTCATCTTCCGTTATTGGGGAAAAGACCTGAAAGAATGGAAAAAGCTGAATGGAATCTGTTGGATCGACATGTTCTGGGGGTTATTCGATTGACCCCGCTTCTTTCGCTTCTCACAATGGCGTCAAGGAGAGGACGACTGCAGATCTTATGACAGCCTTGTCAGGTATATATGAAAAGTCATCGGCGAATAAAAAGGTATATCTGGTGAAAAAGTTATTCAATTTGAAGATGGCGGAATGTACGCCTGTTGTACAACACCTGAATGATTTCAATACTATCACAAATCAATTATCGTCTGTGAAAATTGAATTTGATGATGAGATACATGCACTGATCTTATTGGTTTCATTGCCTAATAGCTGAAAAGCTATGAGAATGGTTGTCAGTAATTTTGCAGGTAAATCTAAATTGAAACACGAAGATATTCGTGATTTGATTTTGGCTGAGGTGGTGCGAAGGAAAGATTCTGACGAGATCTCAGGTTCGAGTTCGGCACTAAATGTTAATTTTAGAGGGAAATCACATAACAGGAACTCAAAAAGGGGACGATCAAAATCAAAGAATAGAAGCAGAAGCAAGTCAAGGTCTGATAAACAAGTAGCTTGTTGGAATTGTGACAAAACTGGCCACATAAAGAGGAACTGCAGGAATCCTAAGAAGAAGGAGAATGACAGTGCAAATGTGGTAACTGAAGAATCACAGGATGCAATACTGCTGGCAGTTCATAGTTATGTTGATGACTGGATGTTGAATTTAAGAGTTTCTTTCCATATAACTTTTCATCGGGAATTGATGTGAAATTATGTTGCAGGTGACTTTGGGAAAGTATATCTGGCAGATGGAGAAGCTATGAACGTGGTAAGAATGAGAGATATTGACATTGCACTTCCAAACAAGAACAAGTGGACTCTGCAAAAGGTCAAACACATTCATGAACTGAAGAACCTTATTTCTGTTGGGCAGCTTGATGAGTGTGGACATTCAGTATTTTTCTCGGATAGCACATGAAAGGTTACTAAAGGAGCACTGATACTAGCCCGGGGTAAGAAAACAGGTACGGTATATATGACCACTGGTTTATATAACAGTGTTGATACTACTGTTGCAGAGAGCACAACAGAGTTGTGGCATTGCAAACTTGGTCAAATGAGTCAAAGAGGTATGAAGGAACTTCAGTCCAAAGGCAAGCTACCAGAACTCAAGTCAGTTGATCTCGGCATCTGTGAAAATTGCATTATGGGAAAGAAGAGAAAGGTCGGTTTCTTGAAAAGTAACAGGAAGCCAAAGGCAGGAAAACTGAATCTTGTACACACAGATGTGTAGAGACATTCTCCAGTGGCATGTCTTGGATGCTCTCGTTACTACGTCACATTAATTGATAATCATAATAGAAAGATATGAGTTTATTCCTTGAAGTATAAATCTGATGTATTCAGTGTGTTCAAGACTTGGAAGGGGCTATGGTTGAGACAGAGACATGCTTAAAGCTGAAATGTCTGAGGTTTGATAATGGTGGAGAGTACATTGATGGTGCGTTCAAGGAGTATTGTGCAGCTCAGAAAAGCAGAATAGAGAAGACCACCCTAGGGACACCACAGCAAAATGGTGTTGCAGAGCGCATGAGCAGGACCATTAATGTGCGGGCTAGAAGCATGAGATTGCACGTCGGACTACCACCTACTTTCTGGGCAGAAGCGGTCAGTACTGCAGTTTATTTGATCAACAGAGGACCATCTGTTCCATTAAACTGTGAATTATCTGAAGAAGTCTGGAGTGGAAAAGAAGTAAAATTTTCTCACCTTAAGACTTTTGATTGTCTTTCTTATATTCTCATTAATCCTGATGCTCGAAGTAAGCTTGAGGTTATGTCAAAGAAATGTTATTTCATTGGCTATGAGACGAGGCATATGGGTATCGTTCCTGGGATGATCAGGGTCGGAAAATCATAAGGAGCAGGAACATGATTTTCAATGAGAAGGTTATGTACAAGGACAAATCCAGTACAGTTTCTGAAACAACACTGCAGGAATCTGAGTTGATAAGATTTGACAATTTACCAGAGGTCACAGTGCAAGACAGAGATGCAGATGACGAGGAGAGTGGACCGAGGCATCCAATCCTATTGTTCCACAGTCAGTTTCAGAGCAGTCTACCCCTACAGTTGCACCCTACAGTTGCCAGTTCGCAGGTCAGAAAGAGCTAGACGTTCTCCACAATGTTATTCTCCAACTTTAAACTATATTTTGTTGACAGATGGTGGAGAATCTCAAAGTTACGAAAAAATCTTGTAAGATAAAAATTCGAGCAAGTGAATTTTCTTATTATATTTTTCACTTCGTCGTCGATCTTTCTTTTTCTATCATATATACAACAACAGTATTCAAGACATGCGCCTTCAATTGTGTATCCAATCGAGATTTAGGAGTGCCATAAGCTATAATCCTAGCTAGTGCGGGCGACACTTGTGCCTTTTAGTGACGAGGCATATGCATCAAGGTGCTTCATCCAACTCCTTATTTTCTTAATTATATATTTATATTATTAATAAATTTTATCTAATATTATACTCTTACACATGCACACATGCACACATGACACAACACAGCTAGTCATCACAAAAGATTAGGCTTCAAACCTTGTCTGTATCAAGCGTTAAACTCCTGACCCTCACAAATTGCAGATACTAATTTGATAAGAATCAATCGAATCGAAGCGATAGCATCATCGTTGGCCGGAATAGAAATATCCGCAAGATCTGGATCACAATTTGTATCGATTAAACAAATCGTCGGAATACCCAAAATGACGCATTCTCGAAGAACCGTATATTCTTCTTGTTGATCCACAATAATTACAATATCGAGCAATCCCGTTATATATTTGATCCCGCCAAGATATGCTTACCAAGTAGATATATAGTCCATTTGCCAAAGCTTAGGAGCTTCGAGTTTCCAAAGCATCCCTATCGAGCTTCGACTTCTTCTCCGTCGTCATTGAAGTTTTCCTCTTCCACGTCTTCATCTTCGCCTTCTCCACAACTTCCTCTTTATGAGCTTCATTTTCTTTAAGGAATTTTTGGTTGAATAAAAAATTTTTTTTTTGAGTTTATCTTATAGAATTCTTAATATTTTCTTTTGTATAATTTTTTTCTATATTACTTTGTTAAAACTATATTTATGTTTTTGATTATTTGAAAAAGAATTTGTGTTCTCTTGTGATATGATTATCTTTATATATTTGGTTTAGGATTTATGAGTAATTTTTATTTAACTTTTGTTGTTTTGTGAAAATTTTATTAATTTTACTGACTAAATTTGTTTTCATTTACAAGCATTTTTTCAAATTAATTTAAATAAGCAGTCGAGTATATGATCACTTCATGGGTTACTTTGAAATGCACTGCTTTGTTTAAGCGTTTTTGATGTGCTAAGATATATTTTTCGTGTGTATTTGTGTGCCTAATGTTTGGAAGTAACTAGCAAACACTAGTTTTCCCAAATAATTAATAGTACTTGCCAAAACTTGCTTAATAGCTAGTTTGTAATTTCATATGTTTCAAGAAAAGGTGGAAGTTGTGATACTAAATTAGATTCATGATAAAATTATTTGATAAGTTGCGATGTTAATTTGATACAATGTAAAACATCTAAGCTAGTCCTTATTCATTTCAATTATTTCTAGGCTCGTAATTTTTTAATAGGGTTAATCAGAGAGATTGTAAGTTTAGCATGGAATTTTGTTTTAAAAATTTGTGCACGCTAGATTTATAATGCTAATTAGGTATAGCATTACGTATGGGTCTAAATACAAAAGTTTCGCATGTTTCATTTATGATTATTTCATTTGTAATTATTTTTTTCTTCATATATGCGTACTTCTCTATTCCATAATGACTAAATTATTAATTTCATTATCATTCCATTATATGATATCATTATTATTTTTTTCAATTAGAATGGATAATAGGACAAGGAGAAAATATCAAAGTTGAAAATATGATACTCAAGTTAAAATGCCAAAGAAGATGCAAATAATAGATAAACTTGAAATATAAATTTCATGATAAGAAAATTATTGGAGACTCAGGCTCTGTTTGGCGTAGCTGCAGCTGCGTTGTCCCAGGAAGTAGCTGTGGGGAAGCAGCTGCGGGGAAACTGGCTGTCTGTTTGGTAAGCTGTGTGAAACCAGCTGTCAGATAGTTGTTTATGGAGAAAAGATCATACTGCTCCTGTTTGGTAAAACTGTTTAAAAAAAGAGTATAACAATCATTTTTTTGGAACTTTAGTAAGCCCCCAAAGTGCTTATAACTTATGTTTATGAATAAGAACACATATGCAACACAATCTTATGAATTTACATATCTAACACATAAACTTTGAAGTTTTACGAATATTTGCATATTATTTTGGACGTCTTACAAAAGAATTGAGTCGCATAAATGTAATGAAGTTAAATGTAGTGTTTGATATGTAAATATGTGAAATTAATTATGGTTTATATACATATCACACAATTCTTATATATACAGCACACTAATTTACTCATTGAGCGGTGAATAAAAATAAACTGAATTTTGTGTTACTTCCTACTGCCATTACTGAATTCCTGTATTCTAACTACATGATGAAGGTTTAACATTAGTATATATACACATCCTCATCAATCATGTAGGCCACAAAGGTCTGCATAAAGATGGCCTGCATATATTAGAGCAACCGAACTTTCAAAGTGTTAAGTATGTAAACAAGGTCTGCATAGAGATGGCCAATTTAAAGTGCTAAATATGTAATTATAAAAAAAAACAAGAACCAACTTATTCACTGGTGCTTATTTCAAACCCAAAATCTTGAATAAATAAATCCAATCTATTGCAGTAGAAAAAAAAAAAGCTCCATAGATTAAAGATGATATCGTGAAACAGGGAACCTGGAAGGAACAAATTATCTCCACCACATTGAAAAATCCAGTGATCAAGAAATCTCTACACGATCATATTAAATTTTTTTTGAAAAATCTTAAAATTGGTTTAAAAAAACGTTATGGCTTCATTGCCTACATCTTGTTCCACGCCATTTGTTTTTTTCAAAATCACGCCTCCAATATCATTCCAGAAATTGATATTGAAGAATTTATTGTGATATTTTTAAACTAACAAAACACAAATATGTCAAAGTTTTCAATAAGTGACACAAAAATATTAATTTCAAATTTTCTCATTTATAGTGAGATCTAAGGACCATCATCTACACCTAACATCAATTAAAAAGATAACTAATTTGTTGCTACTTACACAGGGATGTAAATACGTTAAAGAGATTGTCTTTAACGTGAAGGCGATAGATGTCTCCTCATCAACTGTCCTCCAATAATGTTATCAATTCGCGATCACTTCCATTTTTCTTCAAGCGATGTTTCTCTTGAAGCTGAAATTTTCTCATCAAGCTGAATAACATCAATTCCAATGTATTTACACATCTAGCACCAAAAATTATTTTTTTTTTACATGTATACCACCCAAATCTCTCATACCACTTAAAAAAATATACTTTCATGCATAGATTGGTGGTATGCATGTGAAAATTGAATTATGCTAAAATTCAATTGAATCAGTTCCCAAGCTCTTTAAGTATACATTACTTGTCCCCTTGCTTGAATTCCACATGCATCCTATTTGCATTAAAGAGAATAATAATTATCATAAATTAACAATCTACGCTAAGTAAAAACCTTTATTTGATTCAAGAAAATCAGGCAAATGGCTTCCCAGCTGCAAAACCCGTCCAAGCTGCCATGGCCCAATCATCAGAAATTAGCTTAACAGAACTTCAATCACAGATGAACCCAGGTAAGCCATTTTCCATGTGTAAACAAAGAGTTGAGATAGTTTTCATTGAAAGAGCTTCCATTAGAGACCCAGAAACTAATGTGCTTTATTTGCAAATTAAAGCATCAATAATGTATTAATACATGCCACTCGACTTCAATCCACCATCTTACTTTCTTGGTAAACAAATCATAGCTCAAACCACTAGAAACGTGAATCATAAACTGCTTGATGGTCAATAAAAATGGATTAACGTAAAAAAATTGTATAACTGTTTCCACACCCTTGCAGTTTTTCAGCTACCACTCTTGATTCTGAAAAATGCATAAGCCGCTTGACAGTGACTTCCAAATGCTCAAACGCATACTTCACTATAAGTACCCTCCATTATCAAGTAGGGAGAAGAGAAGAAACATAAAAACCACATGCTTAACATAACAAATAAATTGCAAATAAATATCCCAGCTAAAATCTAGCTCATTCATCAATGCAGAAATCAACAATGCAGTGTACTGATAATAAATAAATATCCCAGTTAAGTTATCAATTCGCGATCACTTCCATTTTTCTTCAAGCGATGTTTCTCTTGAAGCTGAAATTTTCTAGCGAACTCTGTCTCGTTTGGGCTACATGCACAGTTCCTCGTTGCAACCACTCCCCCAAACATGCGGTCGAGTTTCTCCTCTAATTCAGACTCAATTCCAGAAAGTTTAAACTTCTTTGCAACAGACACCACCTACACAGAAATTGATAGACATCTAATTAGAAGAAAATATAATGTTACAAAATGAAGAAGATTACAAACAAAACTCACTGCAAGTCTTTCAGCCCACCATTTCTCAGGTGCATCAACTGTTTGCTTCACTGGATCCCATCCAAGACCGGTAGAACTTTTTTTCAATTCCTTCCAAAATTTTCATTCCTTTTTCATTTGACCTCACTTGTTCTTCATTTGCAACATGTCGTATTCCCTGCCTGTACATTCCTTGAAATTTTTTATATTATTTTGCCACCCTTCTTTATTGAAATGGGTCGTATGTCTATTTCCCCGTTCAATCTCTTTAAGACAAAGATCACAAAATATTATTTTTGTATCTTTTTCCCATAATGCGGGTGTAGCAACCTCTTTAGGCTTACTATTCATGTTATTACTATAACAAAACAAAATCATGAAAAACAACAGTAAAATCAATTAGAAAGCTTAAAAAGTCAAGTTTAGGTGTTAGATATGTAAATGCATATGAATTGGGAGGCAAAAAAAAATTGTTGTACAGTAAAAATCGAAAAAAATGAGAAACTCTTGCAAGCCAACCTCCCCCATGACAAAACAACAGGAAACACATGGTGCAACAAAAAATGCCACTTTGAGTAACAATTCCAACTCCCTTGTATGATTTCCATTCATTAACAGTTTTTGCCTTCTCAAATAATTTTGCAGTGCAAGGCTCTCTAGCATCATTCACATTTTTCAAAAAATGTATTTTTAATATGTGCAACTCGCTCATATGTTCCAACTCCCCAATTCTAAAACCATTCTCAAATAATATTTATGGGAAATTTCTGTTAATGCAAGGAAAATTTATTGGAATTTGTTGAATGAAAATGTTTATGGTTTTGTCTATAGTGGAGAGAAACTTCCTACATGTTGGAAAGATTTTAAAAAAATTAAGCTATCTGATCATGTGAATACTACACATTGTCAATCTGAAGACAGCCCTAACAATAGTGCCAGCAGTGCAATCGGTTCTTTAGAAATCAAGTTCAAATCAACAAGGATTTTAGATATAATAAAATGCATCATTCTTCGTTCTTTTTTAGATCGCCATAATTATAATAAAAGTACAAGAAAACATAGAGAAAATGTATATAACAGTTAGGAAAAAAATCCAGAACGTGCTTTCTCAATAAAAAAGAAAGATTTGCATGCATACCACTCAATTATAATGTTTTCACATATTTAAAGCCTGAACTTCAATTTTTACATACATACCAACTTACATATGTATGGAATGGTGTATTTCAATTTAAAAAAACAGTGAATCAGTGATATTTTTCAAATGATATGAAAGACTTTAGTCGTATAAATTTGTTAGATATGCAAATACATAGGAATTGGGTGATAGGGCAAGGTTTATCATTCCGTGGCCATGATGAATCATCCGAATCAATTAATCATGTATTTTTTTTGGAACTGCTTCAATGAAGAAATGCAAAAAGTTACATACGCAGAGAGACGAAGCAGAAAGAACTCTAACCCACAAATCATCCATAGAACTCAAAAGAAACAAGCTTCCACAGCTATTACTCTACTTATAAAGAAGCTAAAATGAAGCAAAATAAACGTAATACTCTACTTATAGCGAGGCGAGATGGCGAGGAGGGTCGGAAGAAGAACGAGCAACGAGGGCGGGAAGGCGCGGGATTCGGTCTGGGTCGAGGAGGAAGAACGCGGAGGAAGGCGTGAGATTCAGTCTGGGTCGAGGAGGAAGAGAAAGGTGCAAATCACCTTGTCGTGTGAAGCCGGCGATGCCGAGAACGGGAGACAGCCGAGGGAGAAGCGGGAGCTCTTCTGCTAATCGGTCCTGGTCGGCGAGGCGGGATGGCGAGGAGGGCGGGAAGAAGAATGGGCAACGAGGGCGGGAAGGCGCGGGATTCGGTCTGGCTCGAGGACGAAGAACGAGAGAGGTTTTTTGCGAGGGCAAAAATATCCTTTTTCAGAGACGAAGCTGTATCGCGGGGTGATTCCCGCTTTTCTCCGGCTTTAGCTTCCCTCTGCCGCGACGCTGCGAGCCAAACAACCCTTTTTCGCGATTGGGGACCACGAAGCCGCAAAAAAGCGGGCCCAAACGGACCCTTAATGATCAATTGGCATGCACATATGTAAAAATTGGAGCACGTGAGAAAGTGTCATATGAAGTCAAAAAGAAATTTGTTGAATTTTTAAGAAAATGTATATCATCTTGAAAGAAACAACATAAGAAAATATGAAAAAGATAATTGGGAATACATCTTATTTTGATTCTTAATATGATAGTTCTAGTAGTAGAAGTCCTTTATTTTCTTCTGATATAAGAACTCAATGACAAATGAATACATTTATTGTGAATGAGGACGAAGATGTGAATATCAACTCTCAAATAATTCTTTCTGTATCTTTTATTGAAGAACACAAATAGAGTTTGTTTAGAAATTACAAGTTCATTTTATAGGAATAATTAGGAACCATTCATATATTAATATGCTTCACTCTGTTGGGAACTATGAGAGAGGAATAGATGTAGGAGCTGCGAATTTGAATGTTAAATGAGGGCATTAGAATAACGTCAAAAATGATTAATGAAGTGAAAAATATGTGACTTACGATAGAAGTTATAAGAATATCAAATTATTGGTCAGATATAGATAAAGAAGTATAATAAATTATTTTGTTAACCCTTATAGGATGGTATTTATGAAATCCTAATGCATTGTTCTTTGTAAAAGATGTATAATTGCTTTTAAAATGCTTGATAAAGTTGTTGAGGAAGAAGGTGAGGAAAGCTTAGTAGTTCAAATTATTACGAATAATACAAGTGCCTATAAGGCCCTCAGGAGGTTGTTAATCGATAAAAATAAACACCTATATTAGACTCAATATGCACCTCAGTCATAATTTAATATTTGAAAAAATGGGCCAGTTGTTGCATATAAATATGTTTTATTCAGAGAAAAAATAGTGAACATATTTATTTACAATCACACTTGGATATTAAGTTTAATGAAAAAAATTAATCATATGTTAATTTACAAAGATGTGGATTATGCAATTTAACATACGTGCCTCAAACACCTATGATCTGTCAAAAATTACAAAGAAGTTAGCAAGCTAATACATGTCAGACCCAAACCATCCCCTTCAATCAAAACATTAAAAGCATCACAAAAAACATTAGACACAACAATTTGTGACTTGGCGGCATCTAATCTAGCAAGATAGTCAGTTGGTTTATTAGCCTCCCTAAAGATACGATTCAATCTAACATTGAAATAAGGTAGCAACTTTGAAATCTTTCTCCAAGGGATAATGTTTGCCAACAAAGCATCCTCTCCCTAGTGCAGTAAAGAAAGGTATCAAAAGAATCCAGCTCAATCAACAAATAGGTAATTTGTAGCTCCTTTGGAATGAGAAAGCAGTATAAGACAGTAGCCAGTTCAAGATATATATATATATATATATATATATATATATATTACTTTTTGATGATCCTTGATGGTTTTCTGATGTTGTATCACCATTTCTTCCTGCT
>NW_018251413.1:18985-34115 GCF_001263595.1 Phalaenopsis equestris | reverse complement strand
TCCTGCTGATTTTGTGGCCCTCGAATTGGGGCTTTGGCTGGGAGCTTGGCTGCCATGGGGAGTTATATGATGCCTCTCATGTGTTCTTTTCCTGTCACTACTGCATTTCGTATTGGGATGCTGTTGTTTTGATCACTATTATTAGCACTATGCTTATGACTGCTATGCAATTTAGTAGCAGCAATCTGGCACATTTTACTGTGTTTTTTGTTTGATGTTTGGGTTTTTTGCTCCCTGCCCTATCTCTTCTGCAGGTTATTGGTTCCCCTCATGGGATTACTGGTTTGGATGGTATTTCATTTGACAGTTTTCTTTTTCATTCTTTTGGAGGATGCTATGTTTGTTGGACTGTTTCAACTCTTTTGCCACAGCGGCAGCTTTAGTGCTTCATTTGGGTGCTCCACTAAGCTTGTTTGGTTCTGTTCCCTGAAGGAGGATTGCTGCTACACAGACTGTTTGGTTCTGTTCCCTTTTTCTTCTGCACGATATGGGTATAATTAGATTATGGTGGTATTTTTGGTGCTTCACTCCGATGCTACAATCAGCTTTTTTTTTGTTCTGTCCCCAGTTGGATAACTGCTGCTACACAGAATGTTTGTTGCCATTTTTTACCTCTTTCAGATGCACTATGATCTTATGGCTACTGATACAGTTTGGCAATTGGCTCTCTCATGTCCTGCTTTGTGGACTGATTGGATCTCTACTCTACAGCTGCACAGGCTCCTTGATTGTTTTTTTGGTATATACGTTTTGTGTTTGGTATACTTGTATGTGTTGGGGTATACGTTTTGTGTTTGGTAAACTTCTTTTTCTTTTTGCCTTTGGGTGGAGTTGTATGTGGACGAGGAGCCCCATTTTAAGTGAGTAATGTATTTATTTTGGTTTTCTAGATTTGGGGATCCTCTCCCAGCCCAACTTTGTACTCACCTTTTTGTGATTAACATGTAAGGAGCCGAAATCTCTTATATTTTATATATATATATATATATATATATATATATATATATATATTATTATTATTTTTTTTTTGAAAATGAATTAATCAGGTAATAAGGATACATAAAGATTGTGTGGAAGGATACATAAGGATCGGTTTGCACCTTCTCAACAAGGATGGTAGGTGACTGATCTTTAGCGATATCCAAAACTTGTCCTGTGGTAGCTTTCTCTCCAGATGGAACAGATATGTCGAGAGTAGTGGGATTAGATTCATCCTTATTCATTTGATCTTTAGATTTCAAATTATGATTAAACTTATGACATTTATCAAGTGTATACCCAAACATCTTACAATGAGAACAGTAAGGCGGTCTATTCTCCATGACGATTTGTTGCCAATATCCATTATGAGTTGTGCCCAACCAGACTTCAGTAACATCAGGTAAAGTAACATCTCTTTCCATAAGTATTCTGGTCACAGAATGTCTGGTTAGGTTGAAAATCGGTACATCTAGCTTCAATAGGTCCCCAAGTATGGCTCCAATAAAGTAAAGAACCTGATGATGAAAAAAATTCAGCTTGAGACCTGATAGACTGAACCATACCGATGCAGTAGGAGGTTCATGATTAGGGTCAAAATCAGGAGACCACTTGAGTAGCTTCATTGATTTATCAGCAATGCTAAGATATTTTTTTGGAGAAAATCCGAATGTAGTCTTCAGCCACGGTTAATTGGATCAATACATGTCTCCCATCCATAAGCCCCACTTTCCACTTTCCTGCTAATTTGAGATTATCAAAACTTTTCTTGATAACTTCCATAGGTGGGTGCCCCCAATGAAATTTTTCAATAAGAGCAAACTTGAATTTGTTAGTCAGGGTTGAAATTTCTAACTCCGTGAAAAAGAGCTGTTTTCCCACTTTTCCTGTTTGCATTCTTAATAAATGGGCAGTCTCCTGTATCATCGCGATATTCCTTATAACTTGAGGGGAAGACAACTGTCGTTTCCACCTAAGGATTACCCATCACGTGGGCAAACGAAGCTTTGTCAGATTCAACTGAAGAAGAAGGAAGCTTCATCACAGCTTAGAAGCCCTGCCAAGTCGGTCAAAGGGCAAGTCAGGAACTGAAGAGACCAAACTCGGTGCAGTCGAGTTTTCGAGCTGAGTCGAGAAGGAAGAAGAAATGAGGAAACGAGGCGCGAGCCACAGTCGGCTCTGTCGGAGAGATGCGAAGCTGTGATCGAACAGAACGACAAGATGCGAACTCCGTCGGGAGAGGCGACGAGACGCGAGCCGCAATCGGCTTCGAACAAAGACGACGAGACGCGAGAGGAGAGACGACAACAACGGCAACTCAAAGCTGGTTATATTAAACTTTAGGCGAATGCACCGAGAATATGCTTAAACCTCATACAATATAAACTAATCCAAAAATCTATTTAATCTAATTACCAACAATAAAGAATATAATATTATATATATATTTATGTCCTAATATAATTTTATTTATATATATATATATATATTGTTAGAAGTTTTATTAGAAAATTTTTTCTTGTTAAAAGTTATGAGGATTGTATTTATTTCTTTGGATTTGATTTATTTTCTTTCCTATTTTAAATTTATTTCCTTGGATTGGATTTATTTTTTTTCGATTTTATGTTGTTTCTGTTATCCAATTAATTATTATGAATTAATTAATTAGAAATATAAGTGTTATATCTTTCCTTTCATATTATTTCAATTTTTTTGTCTTTTTTCTTTCAGAATTCATGTGAGGGTTTTTATACCCCTTTTCATATCAATAAAAGAATTCCGGTAAATTATGAAGTTCAAAACCAAACAAAGTCTTGAAACAAACCCTAGAGGCTCTTGCCGCCAGAAACTTTCTATTTCCTGTTGTTTGCAATCTTTGACATGTTGTAGGGCTTTCCTCCGCCTTAGCTGTTCAGTTTTTCCGTCAGAAACCTCCTCTCCCTACATGCCCCACCGCCAGAATTTCCTCTTACAACCTTTCTCGCCTCCGGCATTTTCTACTACAGCCTTTCCCACTGCCATAACTCTCTTCTATAGCCTTTCCTGCAGCCAACACCCTCTCCCTATAGGCCTAAGACGCCGAAAACTTCCTCTTCCTGCAGAGCCTAGCCACCAGAACTCCTTGCAGGAACTAGCCACCGGAACTTTCTCCTCGCAGGTCCCTAGCAGCTGGAAAACTTTTCTGTCGGCTAGAAAACTTACTGCAATCTGCAAAATTCCTACAAGCTTCCTTAGCGGAGATACATCCTCCTGCAGTCTTTCTGCTACATTCGTATCTCCTTTCTATCGGCGCTGAAATTGCTGAAATAAATATAATCCAAGTGCAATAGCAGCCAGCGGACCACCCAAACCCTAAACTCTGACACATTTCTCCAGAATCTAATATATCATCTCTGCTCACTTTTACCGTCGCTCATTTTTCACATTCACGACATCACTCAACCATCAGGGAGGAGTCTCCACTGCCCCTCAAAACTGTACTTTTTCTCCTCCCAAATTACACATCATTCAATATTTCTCGGTCGTGTATCACTCCTTCACATCGATATACTACTATTAAGAACCAATGATTCACTTTCGGAAGAAAAAATAATTTTTTTGTGGAATATATTGGGTAGTAGCAATAAATTGCATGTGATAGCACGAGGATCTTTTTATTAGAACAATAAAAAATATATATATTTCAGCGCAGCATCTGTGATGGCGACTGGTGCTTTTGTATGAGAGACACGATAACATGAAAGCTATCAAAGTAAAGGAGGGTTAAGACTCCCATAATAGATATAGAGTTTTTTATGCATTCTGACTGTATAAGGAAACCTTTTGGTTCCAAGATATTCAACAATAAGGGTGGATTTGTTCATCGATTATTTCCAACACCTAAGTTGTGGACTCTAGTTCTCAGTCACAGGACTCAGATTTTATTCCATGCTAATATCAAATTTGTGATATCCTACTTGGAAATTGTTCCACAGTGTGTGGTTTTGAAGTCAGAGATTGGTAATGGTTATCTAACTACTTCTTTTGCTAGAGTTGTTGCACCTTCTGGCCATGTTTATACATTCAACTTTCATGAGCAAAGAGCAGCACTGGCAAGTGAAAATTTTCAATACGAATGGGCTAGGAAGCTTTATTACTATTTTTGTTAGGGATATCCAAGAGGAAGAAGGCTTCCCTGATATATTTTGTAGAGTTGCGAACTCTGTCTTCCTTGACCTTCCAAAACCATGGCTAGTGTTGCCCTCTGCAACAAAAATGTCAAAACATGATGGTATTCTTTGCTCCTTTTCTCCACGCATAAGCAGGTACAATACTCTTGTAAAACTTTACGCAACAATTTCACTGAGTTAAGTACCTTTGAATTTCTTCTCCAGCGCTTTTTCCTATCACAAGCCTACCTCCAAAACTTTTTTCCTACAGCAGGCCCTCCAAGCCTCCTGCAGGGCTCTTCCCTATAGCAAGACCTCCTGCGAAGCTTTTCCCTGCAAGAAGCCCTCCTTCCCTACAGCAAGCCCTCTTCTAAAATTTTTTTCCTGTAGCAAGCCCTCCTTCAGAGTTTTTTCTCCTTGCAAACCATGCCTTGTAGTTTTTCCTATATGTTGTCGATTTCCCTGCAGGCTTCCCTATAGCATTGCGTGCAGGAGTCTTCTGCTAACCAATAGACACTAAAAAAACTGCAGTTAAAAACAACCGTAGTCAACTAAAAATATCCTTAAAATCCCTTAGAGTTGATTACCAAGTACGGGATGAAGACTTCAAGTTCTAGCTCATAAGGAATCTTCCTTGCCCATTATTTGATATTTTCAAATCCAAGATCAACATGGTTGTTAACCATATTTCAACATGAGGGGATGTATTAGAAGTTATATTAGAAAATAATTTATTCTTGTTTAAAGTTATGAGGATTAGATTTATTTTCTTAGATTGAATTTATTTCCTATCCTATTTTAAATTTATTTCCTTAGATTGGATTTATTTCCTTTCCTATTTTAGGCTTTTCTACTTTACATCGTTTCATTTATCTCAACACAATTATTGTGAATTAATTAATTGGAAATATATGTGTTATATCTTTTATTTCATGTTATTTCCTTTTCTTGTCTTTCCTATTCTAAGATTCATGTAAGAGTATTTATACCCCATTTTCATATCAATAATAGAAGTCCATTGAATTCTGAAAATCAATATATATAGATATATAGATATAGCTTACTTGTTCATCTTTCACATGTAAGCATAGTTGAAGCATATTCAATCAATTATATACAAAGAAAAGGAGCCAATTTATTGTAGGTTGAATAAACAAGTTAGTTCATGTTAAATTCAATAAAAAAAATGAAAGACTCCTGAAGCTACGAAACAATGAAATGACGATAATGGAATAGATCCATCAATTTTAATGATACTTTATCCAATGATTGATAGATAACGCCAAAAACTACGAAAAAAATTGAATTTGATAGTAAGAGAATAACTTGTAATGATGATAAAAATGAAAATATAATGCTAGCATTAAAAGAAATGAAACAACAACAGAATTTGAAGTGATTTCTACTTCACAATCATTTAAGAGAATGAAGCAAAGTAAGGTTGGAGCTTCAAGAAAATCAAAAGGTAATTTAAGTGAAGTAAATTACCTAGTCGTGTGATTAATTTTAGTATTTTATTTAAAATTAAATTGAACTCAATGTTTATTGATATAGGGAGTAAGAGAAAAGAAGTAGTTATTGAAGTTAATTTTGAAGAAGATGATGAGATAGAATTCGAGAATGACAGAGCATATAATGATTCTTTCGAAGATAATGAAAATGATAATGAGACTATTGTGGATCCTAATCCTTATGGCAATTTGAACTTTAGAATGAGTATTTACATTAAATCTCATTTCAAAGTGTTATTTTACATTAACATTATATTAAAATTTGTAACTGTCATTATAATGATGAACTAAATAAAAATGTTGATGGTTTGTCATATTCATGAATTAAATATATATTTTTATGATTTTTTACTTTTTTTCTGTTTTAAATCTTATGGCTCAATCCATCTCAAGGCTTATGCTTCGCCTTGCTAAAGCATAACGTCTCAGTTCTTGATTTCACATTTTTAAATCTTGCAAAAATACTCCTTGATCTTATAAATCTTTCATGTACATAAATAACTGGTGAGAATATATGCATGGAGGTTGTAAATGTCATATTTTTTTTTTATTTTAACTATGACCTTCATTGAACATGTTAATCTCAATTGTGCACAATCGAAAGAAGCTCACCTCTAATACCCTTTTGCCTTTAACAGTTAATCTCCCTTCTTCAATCTCAGCATTCAGAGCCTTTATCAAATCAATTGAACCTTCCCACAACTTTAAACCTCCTAAAAAAAACAAAGAACAAAAATAAAATAAAATAAAATAAAAAAGGCAGCCCACTTTATGTTGATTATAAGACTAAATTCAAACTTGGGCAAACAAGTGGCTCAAAAGTGGCAGGAAAGTCGATCTAAAAAAAGGAAAGTTCACCTTCGTACTTCCCTGGTACTAAATCTGAATTCGAAACTCCAAAGACATCAGACGTACTGACTCTTCCCTGAAAGAGACGAAAAGGAAGAAAACCAAAAGGATGATAAAATCCCGATTTCCATGATTTGCATCTAATACAATTATGCGATTTCTTGCCCAAAATGTTGAAACATTCGCAAACCTTAAGAAACGTAAGCTTATGATGCCCATCGCAGACAATAATGGGCTCTGTATGTGATTTTATGGGTACCTCTGCCGGCTACTAGGAAAATACAAAAAATAAAAAATAAATAAAAGCCAAGCATCATGTCGCAATCCTTGAAAGATATCAAAATATGGCAAGCTTTCAGAAAATACGAAATGACCTCATAAAGGGGCACTTCGATACATGGAGGCAGAGGGGGTTTCTGCGGTGCACCGAAAAAGCCCAAACTTTGCCCGAGCTGGTCATCATTCGAAATGGTAAAGAAGGGATACGATTCCTGCAGCACCAATAAACCGAATTCAATCTGTGAAAATCAGGGAGAAAAGAAAACAGTTTAGGAAGAAAGATACGACGATATACCTCGGGCTTCAAAAGACTGTTCCCCTCGTTCATGTTAGGAGACCTAGAAGTGCTCTGCGACTGATAAAGCGCTGTCCGCCTGGAAGGCTCGACAATAGGGCGGCAGCGAACGAAGTTTTCGAAGAAAGCGCGAGAGCGCTGATGGAGGTGCGAAAAGCTTACTTCATAAATAAAACATGGCAACTTAAGACAATAATGACCAAAGATTACGATGTTAATCAAATAATGAGATTCGGCGTTTATTTAAACACCAATCCTGCTTTATGCATGTATAAAAAAAAAACGAAATTTTGGGGTAAATAAAAATCGACACTGATTGAAGATGCAAGTGTGATCATACCATTGTGATTCATCATTATATTAATGTATGCCGGAGGGATTGAATGCCTCGAGCATACACTATAAAAATTCAGTAAGAAGGCTTTGCTCAAGACGGTGAGGTTATTATGAGAGATGATCGATGCTCTTTATCAATAATATTTGTTTGTAATTAGAGAGGTAAAAGCTAAGTAGTTAATTTGAGCTTGTTTTATATTTTGTATATACTTTTTTCGGGGAGGATGTGGAAATGAAAATGAATTAATCAGCCTCATTTTTCCTTGTATCAATTTAAGTGAAGTCAATTACCTAGTCGGGTGAGGATCCAAAATTTCTTCAAATATTCAATTTTTTTTATAAAATATTGTTCTAAATGCACTCATTTAGTTTAGTTACTTATTTATGAGAGAGATTACTTTGCCAAATATGATTTTGAGGGGAGAATTGGATGATTATTTGATGGTGTTTATCTAATATAGGAGATCCAACAAGAGGATAAATAAAAGAGGTCCACTAAGTAAGACTAAAAAATTTTATCTAAATTTGTGTAGTACATTTATTAGAAGTATATCATTAAGGTCAAGTCAAGTAAAGTGTGGTAAATAATTTAAGTTAATCAATCTTCCAACAAGATTAGGCTCCTTAAGATTATTTCATTCGAAGAAAATATGTAGAAAAATAGTCTTGATTATCAAAGATATGTGTGTGAGTTAAATTCTATGGTTGATATCAAAAAGACTGATTTGTAGACTACTATTTCAATAGGAATGCAAATGTGTTAAAACTTGCTAGTCCAAAAGATAGATGTTCATAACCAATTAAGATGACTATGTCTTCATATGAAGCACTTAAATGATAGTACTCATTAAATCATTGAATAGCTAAGAGGATTTAAAATGGCTCGAAGAGATGATGGGTGCTAGTAAAAATCTAAAAAAAGGTAAAAGCAATATAGTCAAGTTTTCAATGATCTATCTTTCTAAGTTAGGGGGAATATATAAATGTAAGTCTAAGGTTAACAAAAATTAAAATTTAAAGCAATATAAAACCCTAAGTTATAAACCAACGATTAAGTTATTCAAAATGATAGGGAAATTTTCTTTTTGTTTATAGAGATTTATCCTTATATTTTAAATTTTATTCCTAATGCTTAAGACTTTAATGGTAGTGAATCAATTCCAACCATTAGATGTACTTTCAACAATCACAAATTATATCATTGATTATTATCCTTATTATCTCAAAAAAGGAAAAAAAAAATTAAGATTTTTTACAATAAGTTTTGATGGGAAAATGAAGTTTATGGCACAACTATGCTGGGATAAATTATTAATTTCTTAAATACATAGACTTAAGAAAATTTAAAGAGTTAAATTTTTCTTTTTATTATTATTATTTTTTTTTGCAAAGTAGATTTAAAAAAGTTATCAACTAAGTAAAAAATAGTGCATATTAAATAAAAAATTCGCAACATTCAACTCCCTCCAATGTAGGTTTTAGAGCTCCATTAGGTAGTGTTTTTTTATATCAACATTATTATTTTGTCCCCTCCAAGGCCTATGGAAATATCTCTTATAACTTATGTTATTTCTTAAGAAGCATAAATATATAATAATATAAAACCTTCTAATAATATGGTAAAAAATAACTCATCGTGATTATATAAAAACTCTTGTCAATTAATTTTCCTAAGTCAATGACTCGACCCGCAATTACGCAGATATTAATGCTCCTTAAAATGCTAAAAAACTTGACCCAAATTATATTTGGTGGCTAATGAGAACAAATGTAATATGATTAATGAAATAATTTTCTCACTAGGGGTAATACTTTAGTATATGTATCGTTTCAAGTAATATAGAGTTTTTTTTAAAAACTCTATATCGATCCCACGAAGAAGTCGAAAACAAGTAAACAATAAAATGAAGGAGTTTTGACTTTAAGAAAACTTTACTTAAGATTGCAGCAACTATCTAAAGATGAAAATTAATTTTACTAAATTCGAAAAAAATCCAAATAAAACAACTATCTAAAGATGAAAATTAATTTTACTAAATTCAAAAAAATCCAAATAAAGCTAAATGTAATGACTTAGACAATATATAAAAAAAGACTTTCTTCTTGCCAATAATTCAGAATCAGTGTAGGATTTCAAAATTTATTTAGAAAATTAAATATGATTTTGTGACAAATAGGAGCATGCATATTTCATTACTTTCTTTTGAATTATGCAAAGAATATAGGCTAATCTAAAGTTGGTGTCGGCATGTATAGTAGTGCTAGGTAGATTCTAGTCTCTCACACTTAGATTGTCCACTGTTCCCTCTCTGTAGGACCTACTGTGACCCTTAGCTCTAATATTTAGAATGAATTGATAAAATAATCTAGTCTGCCACTATAGAAACATCAATTCTACATCCATCAAATCTTATCTCCCTATATATTTGCACCCACCCCCTTTAAAAGATCGTGACTCCTTTAAAAGATCGTGAATCCTCTTTCCAAGGTAGAATGTGATACTTACAAGTAAAGTAATCTTAGCCCTTTCTTGTCTATAAGTTCCTCAACAGGTTTTAAAAATACAAGTGGCCAATTTATAAAGTAAATGAAGGATCGGTAAAAATATCATCACAATTTTAGGAATAAAATAAGTTCTAAACAAAATCAAAATCACTTACTTAATTACTTCATATTGTAAGGAGAAAGAAAAGAAAACTACTCACGAAGCATAAGGATAACAAAACAAAACATTTTTATAAAACTCCAATCCAAATTACAAAACATAAGGACAAAAATACAAACGCTTATCTGGAATGCTCCCCCAAGCACCCCTTTAAAATTTTCTAACTTCTTTAACTCCAACAACACTTACAAAACTCACAAACTCTAGAGATAACAAAGACTCACAAAGAAAAATTCTCACACACTTAACACACTCACACACTATAAAACTATAAATCTGACCCTCTAGCCTCTTAGAATTAATCTATATTTATAGAGCTTCAAAAATGACCAAGGTTTGATTCAGACATCTCTTCAAAATTTGACCTCATTCAATGAATCTTCTAGAAGATAACCGTGGTGCCTAGACGCCCAACTGTCGCGCTTAGGCACCTCCTAATTTCTGCATTTAGCGCCTTGGCACCAGTTCAGTTGGTTTGATATTTTTCTTCAATTTAGCCCATCTTGCTCCATTTTGATGTATTTTTGCTCATTTTTACTCTTAAACTCTTTTTCTTGCACCTTCTTAAACTCTTTTTCTTCATTTTTACTCTTAAACTCTTTTTCTTGCACCTGCAATCAAAAACATAAAAATACCCTTCATGAAAGCATAATATTCTAAAAAATTCATTATAAAATGCACATAAAAACTAGGTAAATTAAAGGTGGATGAATTTCCCCAAACTTAAGCGTTACTTTTCCTCAAGTAACCTTTATATATATATATATAAATTAAATAACTCTTTTACTATGTCAAAATTATGACTTAAGGTAGTGAGCATCACTTAAAGATTTCTATAGTTTTGGTTTTATAAATGCAATAGTAAAACTTTAGAAAAATTTTTAATAGTTATAAATGCAATAGTAAAACTTTAGAAAAAATTTTAATAGCATAAGTTAAAACTAGAATGTAAAAATATTTAGTAGTCAAGTATAAAAATTTGATTTCCTCTATATTTTAAGAATACTTGTAATTTGTCATATTAAAGATACTTAAAAAAATTACATGAAAAATAATATCAAGAGAACTTTACTAGAAAAAATGCTAAAACTTCATAAATAAGCTTGGAAATGTGATTAAGTCCCTTTTCTTAAGATGATTTAAGTGAATTCAATTTTTAATTAGCCATCCCCTCAAGCTTCTCCTCCATATATTTTTCTTTTTTTTTGAATGTTATGTGAGGATTACAATATCTGGATAGCCTTTAATGATTTTGAACTCCACCATCCTCTTCTTAAAGTTAAAACCTTTTCACATTTCCTTACTCGATAAATGTGTGTTGCCTTTGAAAAAGAATTTTCATAAAGTTTCAATCCTTTCTTTTCAAATAAAAATCCATGTTCTTAAACATTCCCAAAAATACAACTTTCTTTATTTTAAATAGGAAAAATAAAATTTTATACTCTTATACTAAATATCTTAAATCCAAAATTAATATTGTCATTATAATTTTTTTTACTTAAGTTTACTATATTATTTATAAAATCCAAGATATAGTTATCTCAAGCTATCTCCACATACCTCAAATTATATTAAAATAATTTTTGAAAATATATTTTACTTTAGGAAAAATAAGGTTTAGTTTTAAAAATTTTCTTCCTTCTCCCAAACTTTAATTTAAAATTAGTTTAAGACAGTTAAGTTTATAATAAGCATGAAGAAAAAGAAAAATTTTAAATTCTAAGCAGGAGAAAAGTATAGATACAATAAAAACATGTGTGCTGAGTATAGACAATTTAAATAAAAAACAGATATATCATGAAAATTTGTAATGTAAAAGACTACTATAACACACATCTAGTTCTAAGCAAAAGGGTAACAAATGTAGCCTTGAAGATAAAAGTACAGAGCAACAAAACATACATAAACTGTCCAACGTAAGATAGATATAGAAATCATAACTACTACAGAATAGAAAATAAAATCTAATCCACTTCCTCCTCCTCATCATCATCAGACTCAAAGATAATATCTTCATTCATAGATTTGCAACTCTCAGAAGGTGTAAATCAAGGGAAAGTAGGAAATTCAACTGTTTGGTCTCCCATCATGAATTTCACTAATACCTCCTTATAATTAGCATCATCGTCACTTTTCCTTCTAACAAAATCAGCCATATGATCAAATTTGTTGGCCATATCCTTCATACAACACTGCATCAAGAACATATCATTCTGGTGTTCTAAATATCTTTCACTCAACACATCCCAGAATCTAGATGGAGGCTCAGTAGTAGTGGAAGTAGAAGGTCTAAAAGAAGAAGGCCTAGAAGTAGAAGCGGAAGATGCACCTTAAACTCTATCTCTAGGTCATCCATATACATCAACATTAACTTTCCCAATTGGCTTAAGTGGCTTCAACTGCTCTTGCCAATGTTCAAACTTAACTCCAGAGTCTTTGCAAATAGTAAATATCAAAGATGAAAATTAAAGATCTGAAGTCATACTAGCTCTCGCAGAAGAACTAATGACATCATAAATAAGAGTGCCTACATTTATGGTTCATTCCAATACCATCTGTGGTAATTTAAAAAAACTTTTTCTCTAGTTACTTCACTCAAATGATTCGAAGAAAGGAGGCAAGCAGAAATAAAACAATGTCATTCCTTTGAAGTGGCATTGAGCTTGGTAGAAGAAAAATTTACCTTACAATCATTTTGAATCTTCCAAGCTCCATGGCCATAAGTCAAATAAGCCACGATCTGATCTAACTCTTCCTTAGATGGAATGAACTCTGAATAGAAATAAGCAATCTTAGGTAGCAGATCATATATCAGATTAATTCTGCCTCTTAGTAGTAAACTCTACTCCTCTTCCTCGAACAAACACTTTGTCATTATCTGCTTCAAGTAAATTTGCATAAAATTCTCGAACCATAACAATGACGGTAATAGCAATAAAGTAATGGAAACTCTCTCATTAACATGCCACAATAACATTCTCTATAGCTCCACCAGGTCTATAAAAACTTTACTCCACAATAAATGTTCTCGAAGAAGCAAATTTGTTGTGCATTTATACTGACAAATTTGGCACCGTCATAGGATTCTTTTCCTCCTCCTCTCTTTCTCTTAGGAGCCATCTAAAATAAATTTGAAGAAAAATTCCAAAAATTTTCAAAATCAAGAAAATAGGCTTCCTACAAGCTTTTTCAAGCTAACAAAGTTTAGATACAAGGACTTTTCACCACTAAATCAAATATTTTTGCATATTTTCAGTATCTACTCGATTTATAAAAAATCCATGGTGAAATCGAAAAATAACTATGCCAAAATGTAGATCTAACCTATATTAGATGAAATTTGGTGTTTTTGATCCAAGAAACTTGAAGATTTGAGCTATATGAAGTACCTTAGGACTGGTTTTCACAAAAAAAAAAATTAAGAAGAAGAAGGAGCTTGGGCATCAACAATGGTGTGGTTCGGCTTAAATCGTGAAAATTTTGATTTTCGGACTGTTCGGGTGAACCGAAGTCTAGCCGCGGGTTTTGGCACCGAGATGCAAGCTGTGCAGATGGTATGGCACTTAAGCGTGGACCCAAATTTTTTCTTTCCTTTGGTTTTAAGTGTAACATACCAAGAACAAGCCTTTTAAACTAAAATTTCTCATTATATTAACATCACACCTCATGCTTATTATGTCCCTAATATCTTTCATTTTCAAATTTTTAATTCAAGATTAATTCTAACATTCTAACACAGGGGCTACACAAACATAACTTTCATTAATCTTTCAAACAATAGTACAATATCACACACAAATATAATTAAGCAAATCAACACAAGCAAATTAACACACAATCAATAACAAGATAAAGTAACACACATAAGACATCCTTTACTGAAGTTATCACGAATATGAAACTTAAAAACTAGAAATCTAGATCAATCTTTAGATCTCATTCTCGTCACCCCTATCACATGCCAAATATCTACAATCAAATGTGTAGAAGACAAGGGCACGAGGAAATTCCATAACCGTCTTTTCATCAATTCATTTGTTATTGCTATACTAGGCTACCTGAGCATCTTAATAACTAGCTGACCAAAGGAAAATATGTTGAGATTTTCATACCTATTTTACACTGATTTTGATGATATTATACTTTAAAGAAAGTTATTATTGATGTTTTGTTGCAAGGATGTTGAATTATGGTCATTGGAGCAAAAGGATGCAAAAAGGAGCGAATTTGGAGCGAAAAATACCAAAATATGAAGATTTGAACTAGGGCGCCGACGGCGAGCCCAATGGCTCCAACGATGGGTTTGTTCTTCCCGAGAGTTCAGAATCAAATATTCTAGAAGGCCGCCGAAGGCGCCCTCAAGGCCGCCGACGGTGAGATCGGCGGCTATGTCCAACCAAGCTTTGGATGAGGATTAATTTTGGAGGGGTGCTTAGGAAACTCTTGGGAACGCTCATCTAGAACTTTAAAAGAAGATTTTGGCTGAAAATTAGAGAGGCCCTGGAGGTTAGAAAGGTTCCATTAGTGTGTTTAATTTAGGGTTAGATTGTGAGGAATTCTTCGAGAGATTGTAAGAGTGGAGGGAAAGTGATAGATTTCTTCCTCCTTGAAGCTTTCTTAAGGGAGGTCAAAGTCCTTGGAAGTTGGGTGCAAATAAATATGGAAATAAAATTATCGGACGTAGAATTGGAGATTTTAGAGTAACAGACTAAATTCCTCAATTCAGTTCAATTCGATCCTATTTTTTGAGTGTTGAAGTGTAGATGTTAGCCCTCAGGTGAGAGAAACGTGGGAGCTCCAAAGTGAGAGTCGGTATCCTCCGAGCCTAGCCACAGATTTAGTAAATAAGCATAGTATTAATGAATGTTCTTTATGCCTTGACCAAAGGGTAAAGAATAGGTATGCTTCTATTTGGTACAATCCAATTTGAACTAATTTACTTTATCCATTCACTTTAATTTCTTGACAAGGAGAATGATGCTTTATTATATATTGAACTTCACATTAGAAACTTTATTAGTAGAATTAGTTATTTAAGAGTTATTAAAATTACATATTTATTTCAATT
>NW_018251413.1:18327-18975 GCF_001263595.1 Phalaenopsis equestris | reverse complement strand
TAATTTTCTAAAATCTTAGTTTGTAGCCTCTAATATTACTCCCTGTGGGATCAATATCCAGGACTCCATTAGAGCCTTGTATTACTTGAGCGATACGTATACTTGCGTTGATAAGTGTGACTTCGTAATTATTAAATATTTTTTATACATCTTTATCAAATCTATAACCACTGTCAAGTTTTTTTGCGCCGTTGCGAGGGTGAGAAATTAAATCTTTTAGCAGCAGTATTAAATACTTATATTTTTAAGCATATATAAAGTCACTATCAAGTTTTTGGCGCTGTTGCCGGGAAGTAAACAAGAATCATAATTAGAGTAAAGGATAAATTAGGACTATTAAAAAACTTTTACTGGAATTACAACTTATTTTCATATTTAGTTAACTGTTTTTCTATGAGTTGATTTCATGAGCTGATTTCAATTGCATGCGTAAATTTGGACCTGAAAATCTTATACCCTACAATTTGGAATTAGAACGCACCGTTAAAAGAATTAGAAAACTAAGAAGAGAACCTATAAATTCTGACACAATCGAAAATAACATGAACAATCAAGGAATAGAAAATGAACACCAACTTAGACTTCACTTTTGGTTGAGGTTTAGAAACTTCTTTAGTAGCCTAGGTCTAGCCATAGGACTTTCCTATT
>NW_018251413.1:17358-17811 GCF_001263595.1 Phalaenopsis equestris | reverse complement strand
TAATGGATTAGTGGGATCTCTTAGATCGATTATAGATGCTGGGGCTGGTGGTTCTTTATTGTCAAAACCTTTTGATGAGGCTTATTCGTTAACAGAAGAGATGGCTACCAACAATTTTCAATGGCCCTCTGAAAGGCTAAATCCTAAAAGAGGAGCTAGTATCTATGATTTTGATGCAATATCTATGTTAGCTTCGTAGATTGCTGCAATATCAAAGAAATTAGCTCATTATGGAAAGAATTAATCTCCAACACCTATTATGATGGAAGAGAATTTATTTGGGCATTTTGTGGATATTCAACCTTTGTATGAGACTTTAAATGCTATTAATAATAGACCCAACAACCCTTATCCGAACTATTATAACCCAGGTTGGAAGAATCATCCTAATTTTAATTGGAATAACAATTCTTCTACAAATCAACAATGGGCGAACAACCCAGTGAACCCATT
>NW_018251413.1:16701-16951 GCF_001263595.1 Phalaenopsis equestris | reverse complement strand
AATACCCAGATTTAGAATATCCACTTACACCAATGAAAATTATTGTGGAGAAACCTCCACCACCATTTCCTCAAATATTGAAGCAACACAAAAAGGATAAATAATTTTCCAAGTTTATAGAAATTCTTAGGAAATTAGTGGTAAATATTCCCTTCGTGGAAGCTTTAGAGAAAATGCCCAATTATGCGAAGTTTATGAAAGATATTTTGAACAAGAAAAGGAAGTTCACTGATAATGAGACTGTTGCACT
>NW_018251413.1:14767-16229 GCF_001263595.1 Phalaenopsis equestris | reverse complement strand
GGATCGTTCAGTTACATATCCTAAGGGAGTTATAGAAGATGTGTTAGTAAAAGTTGATAAATTTATCTTTCCTATAGATTTCATTATTTTTGATATAGAGGAAGATAAAGAAATACCTATAATTTTAGGGAGACCATTTTTAGCTACTGGAAAAGCTATGATAGATGTTCAAAAGGGAGAATTAACTATGAGAGTTAACGATTAAGAAGTGACTTTTAACATTACAAAATCTATGAAATACCCTGCTTTTGAAAGAGATAATAAATGTTTTCGCATGAAAATTAGTGAATATCTATTGAACGAGCATTTTAAAGAACATTTTGAAGATAAAGAATAATTTGAAGATAGTGATGAAGTTATTTTGGATGAAATGGAAAATAAAGAATTAGATTATGTTCAGGAAAGATTTGTGATGCTAGATATTATAGGAAATGCTAATAAGAATCTAGTTTCGTCAATTATAAAACCATCTGAACTTGAGTTGAAAATATTGCCTAACTATTTGAAGTATGTGTTTCTTGGAAACTCGTCTAAACTACCTATTATTATATCTTCACAATTAAATGATTTTCAAGAGCAAAGACTTTTGGATACATTAAAAATATATAAGCAAGATTTTGGTTGGACCTTAGCTGATATTAAGGGAATCAGTCATTCAATCTGTATGCGCAGAATTATATCAGATGAATAGTACAAAACAAGAGTTGATCCACAAAGGAGATTAAAACCCAATGATGAAAGAAGTAGTTAAGAAGAAAATTTTGAAATGGTTGGACACTGGGATTATATATCTTATTTCAAAAAGTGCTTGGGTAAGTCCAATTCATTGTGTTCATAAGAAATGAGTGACTATTGAAACAAAAGAGAATATTAAATTAATACCTATCAGACAAGTTACTGGGCAACGTATTTGTATTGATTATAGAAAATTAAACACTGCCACTAGGAAAGATCACTTCCCTTTACCAATTTTAGACCAAATAGTAGATAGACTTGCTGGGCACAAATATTTTTATTTTTTAGATGGATATACCGCTTACCATCAAATTTCTATTGCTCCTAAGGATCAAGAAAAGACAACATTTACTAGTCCTTTTGGAACTTTTTCTTTTGGAAGAATGCCTTTCGGATTATGTAATGCACCTGCATCATTCTATAGATGTATGACGTCCATATTTAGTAAGTTAATTGATGATGGATTGGAAGTATTTATGGATGATTTCTCTATATTTGGAACATCATTTGACGCATACTTAAATTATCTTGAAAAAGTTTTGGAGTTATGCGAAAGAACTAATTTAGTTCTAAATTGGAAGAAATGTCAATTTATGGTTGCAAGAGGAATTGTGTTAGGGCATAAAATTTTGGAAAATGGTATGGAAGCAGACCCTGCAAAAATTCAAGTTATATCTAAATTAACACATCCTACTAATGTAAGAGAGGTTAGGAGTTTTCTTGGACA
>NW_018251413.1:14302-14558 GCF_001263595.1 Phalaenopsis equestris | reverse complement strand
TATTGGAGCTGTTCTTGGACAAAGGTATGAAAAGATTTTTAAAGTTATATACTACGCTAGTAAAACTCATAATGATGCTCAAATTAACTATACTGTTATTGAAAAAGAATTACTGGCCATTGTGTATGCTTTAGACAAATTTAGATCTTATTTAATTAGGACTAAATGTGCTGTGCACATTGATCGCTCTGCTATTAAATATCTGATGCAAAAGAAGGATGCCAAACCAAGGTTAATTAGATAGATACTTTTGATG
>NW_018251413.1:8976-14009 GCF_001263595.1 Phalaenopsis equestris | reverse complement strand
TGCATATAAGATTTTGCAAGCTGGATTTTATTGGCCTACTATTTTTAAAGATGTTAATGAATATATTAAAATGTGCGATAGATGTCAACGAGTAGGAAATATTTCTAGAAGAAATGAAATGCCTCTAAATTACACATTGGAAATTCAAATTTGTGATGTGTGGGGATTAGATTTTATGGGACCATTTATGCCTTCATTTTGATACCTATATATATTACTTGTTGTTGATTATATGTCCAAATGGATTGAAGCTATTGTTGTACCCAGATATGATGCTCGGAGTGTTTCTAAATTTTTAATTAAAAATATTTTTACAAGATATGGAACGCCGAGAGTAATTATCACTAATGGAGGATCTCATTTTAAGAATAAATACATTCAGAGATTGACAGAAAAGTTTAATATTATTCATAGAATCTCTACTTCCTATCACCCTCAAACCAATGGGTTAGCTGAAGTTTCTAATAGAGAGATCAAACAAATACTTGAGAAGACTGTAAACCCTAGTAGAGTAGATTGGTCCACTAGACTGGATACCGCATTATGGGCTTACAGGACTGCTTATAAAACTCCTATTGGAACGACTCCTTACAGGCTGATTTTTGAAAATACTTGTCACTTACTAGTAGAATTGGAACATAAATCATATTGGGCGATTAAAGAATTCAATTATACTTTGAAAGATGCTGGTGAGAAGAGCTTGTTACAATTGAATGAATTGGAAGAATTAAGAAATGAATCTTATGATAAATACATAATTTATAAGGAGAAACTAAAGTTATGGCATGATCAGAAGATTAATCAGAAGAACTTTGAACCGGGACAAGAAGTTTTTGTTTACAATACATAGCTGAAGTTATTCCCTGGGAAATTGAATTCTCGTTAGTTAGGGCCCTTTGCTGTGACTCATGTTTATACTAATGGAGCTGTTGAAATTGAAGATCAAAATTCTGGAAATAAATTTAAAGTAAATGGGCACATTGAACACAGATTAAAGCAGTATTTTGGGGGTAAAAGACCAAATTTTAAAAAGGTTTTAATGATCAGTCAACCTGAATAATGTCTGAATAGGTCGAGCAGACGATGTTAAACCAAGCACTTTATGGGAGGCAACCCATAGTTATCTTTATTTTTATTGTGATTATAATAGTTTTCTTTAAAATTATCATTATTTTGTTGTAGTATTGAACTTCACCACTCATATTTACCCTTGAGTCATCATAAAAATTGGATCCATAGAAAAAATTGGAACGAATTCAGACCAAAGCAAAACTATGAAATTTTTGCCTTGGACACCGACGGTTGGTTTTTCCTGAGAGTCCGGGAAATAATTGTAAAGTCTCGCCGACGGCACCATCGACGCCGCTGATGGCGAGAACAGTGGGATGACGATTTTTAGAGTTTGAAATGACAGTTTTTGGCAGTTTTAGGCAGAAGTTACTCCCTATAAACTTCAAAATTCGGTTCCTAAGTTCGTATTTCCCTAAAAAATGAATTGAAACTCCACCAAATTCATCTCTATGCCGTCCAATTCCCTTGAAAACCATAGATTGCAAGTGTTTAATTGGAGAAAGTTCATTAATTTTGAGGAGCAGCGAATCTTTAACAAAGTGCTGATAACGAAGAAATTAATCAAAGAAAGAGGATTTGTGAATCAAGGATTGAACAATCCTTTGACAGCAATTGAAGAGATGATTGTGCGACGAAGATGGGAAGTGTTGTGCTACACTACAGCCACCGTAGTTGTTCCTGTGGTGAAGGAGTTTTATGCTAATTTGCATGGAATTAACCAGGGAGTCATCTATGTGCAAGGTAGATGGATAACTTTTACTCCTGCACAGAATAATGAGTTATATATGATCGAGAATGTTCCTGTCTACCATTATTCCAACTTCGTCCCGACGAGAAACCTGATGAATGAGATCTACCAATATTTGACAAAATGAAACTGAAGACTGGGAAATGAGAGAAAATGGGTATGTTAGTTTTTCTACAACACTTCTAAACCCCATTTCTAAACACTGGCACTTCTTCATTTTTGCAAAACTATTACCGATGATGAGGATTGGTAAAGTTATTAAGGAAAGTGATATTCTGAATTACTTCATCCAAATGGTACTGTCTATCAATATTGGATCAATAATTGTGAAGTCTCTTTTGGGCCTGATCATTCATGGATTAACTTTTGGGCTTGGACAAAAAGTATCTTATGAGAATTGGGAAAATGTACTTCTACCTTGGAAGCCTTTGGACCCACCCGAGAGGTTCCCAACCAATGAAGATGAGAATGATGTGACTGTTATAGTGGATCAATCTTCTCAGAATTCACTTCCTATTCAGCCTTTAGCTCCAGACAAGACACTAGTGATGCTGCGCAAAATGAAGAAATTGGAGAAAGAGGTACAAAATGCTATGAATGCAATTAACAATATCTCTAATTTTTTTGATCATCTAGACTTGAGGATGAAAGAACAATTTGCTCACTCTAGACATATCGAAGATAGTTTGATACGATCGATGAGAAATATGGGATTCATAGAAGAGGACTCTACTGAAGAATTTTCGTACCGACCCTTTTATAACCTCTTCATTCATGTTCAATCAATGGGTGACCTCAGAGGAGAAACAAGCACTAAATCGGAAGAGTAGTAGATTTACCTTGCTACCTATATGTCTATATGTGTAATTTGATTGGAACTTTGTGTTTGCTTTGCTTTAGAATTATGCTTTTAGATCTCAATATAATTGAGATTGAGCATAGGATGTTTGTTTTCAGAGTTTAGAGGGTTGTGGGTTGGATTGCGACCTGAATTGATGTATCAAGGTTGAGAAAATACCAAACTTATATGTGTCGTGTAACGTGTATTATAACCCTTGGAATTTATAGATAATTATGATGTTTTGTGTAGTGAATATTTATTTGTGTTCGTACATCATTTAATCCCTTAAAATTTATGTCTATAATGATTAAACGGATGTCGTGGAGGCTTGATTTGATTGAAATCGCAAAAATTTGGAAATTGACCCACTTTTTAAAAATCTCGCCGACGGTGGATTTTTCCCGAGGCTTAGGTTATTAATTAAATAGAGCTCGCTGACGCCGCCGAAGACCCCGCCGACGGTGAGATCCCAAAAAACACTTTTAAGCGTGATTTTGACCAGTCAACCACCACTATTCATCATCCCCTTCCTCTTAAAAAATGAAAATTTTGATCTAGGGCTTGAAGATCTTAGATTTGGGGGCAATTTCAAAGAATTTAGACACTGGATTTTATCATGTCTCAGTAAGAGCTTCTCTTTAACCTAAAAATATTTGATTTTCACCCTGAATTTCTTCCACTTTGAGAAGGTCCAAAAAATTTGAGAATGTGGAGAAAATATTTGGAAGAAATTCATGGAATTTAGTTTTAAGCTCTTAAAGTCACTCTTAGAAGCCATTATTTGCATATTTGAAGTATATTTTGGAATTTTTTCTATAATTTTGATTGGATTGAAATGACTCCGTGACAAAAGGGGCAACTTGAGTTTGACGAGTCTCGCTTCGTTAATATGAAGGCTCAGTTGAGATTTACTTCAGTACTTAAAGGGAAGAAATGTATACAAGATCGAGTTTTTGAGAGTCTGGGAGGATAAATTGAACGAGTTATTACCAAACGAAGGTCAGAGAACTTCTTTTATACCACTAATAAGGCTGTTGCAAATATTGTGAAAGAATTTTATGCCAATGTGTTCAATTCTGAGGACGGAACAGTTCGAGCGCGGGAATTTTCTATTGAATTTAGTGTCGCCCGCATTAACTCCTTTTATGAGGTCCCAGACTCCTACAACTGTCGTTATGAAACATTCAGTACAATGGAAGGTTTGCTAAAAGATGTCATCAACTTTTTCACTGATGGAAAAGGGACGTGGAAGATAAAGCAACGAGAACGGGTAAATTTTTCTGCTTCCATGTTGAATGCCACATTTAAAGCGTGGCACTATTTTATTTCCTCTGCTTTGTTACCAACCTATCACCATAGTGAGGAAACAAGAGAGAGAGAGCTATTCTGAATTTCTGTATTCAGAATAATCAAACTATAAATGTGGGGAGAATTATTTTTAACAATATATTAACCTAGACAAGGATTGAAATAAGTGTAGGTATAAGACATCCTGACCTTATTTATGCACTTTGCCAACTTTCTGGAGTGGAAACTTTTGAAGAGTGGGTTTACCCTATGAAACCCATTATTAAGGCCAATTTAAAAATTTATGAATCCCATGATAAATAGAGAACCGGAAGTAGGAGTCAAGAGCCTTCTACTAGTAGAGATGTCCACTAGTTATGACCTTCCTTCTTCTAGTTCCCCTACCCTGAATGATTTAATGAATGAGTTGACTTTACAGTGAAAGAGTATAGAGCTAATAAATTAAAGAATTGGGGGATTAGAATGTAGACATGATTATGACAGTGAGTACCTACAAAGGCATTCTGAATTTGAGATAGCTTACTACGAAGCTCAGGCCCGACACTACAGAGGTGAGCCTGATGTTACTTTCCCTGAGTGCCCCCGATATACTCAAGATCAGCCCGATCCACCTGCTGATCAAGGAGATGAAGACATAGTTTGGGATTTTGATTTTTATTTTTGTAATTTGTGTAATAGAGATAGATGTTTGTTTGTTTGTACTTTCATTTTTATTTTTTTGTTGCAATTGGATAATTTTTAATTTTTGTTATAAAGTTAGTGCGGTAGTAAAAATTTGCATGTGTAGTGTAATGGATGTTGATTAGTACTTTGTGAATTGTAATGTGATGTGATTTTCATTTTTGCATTTTATTTGTAATTGTTTTGATTAGTATTGGGGATGTGTTAGTAAATATTGTGTTTGTTATGTTTTAGTTTTATACTTATTTCAAAATTTCATTACCCAACAATTTTTCTAATGATTTATATGAGTAGAAAGCTCCTAATGTTACAGACCAGGTGAAGTAGAAATTTTGAGAAGGACTGCAAAAATTTCGAAATGATGAAAATGCCTAAAATACTGAG
>NW_018251413.1:5474-8778 GCF_001263595.1 Phalaenopsis equestris | reverse complement strand
GAATATTTTTTGTAAGGAAAATTAATTTTGTAGATTAAGATATTTAATATAAAAGAATAAGACTATAGTTATTTATTTAAAGTAAAGGAAACTATATTTTGAAGTGTTAAGATTCTTCCAGATATAGTAATCCTCACTTGAAAAAGGAAAAAGAAAGGATTGACAACAATCCCTGAAAAGAAAAGAAATATATATAGGATTGAAAGCAATCCAAATGGAAAAAAAAATATAAAAGTGAGAAGAAGCTTGAGGAGATGCCTAATCAAAAATTGGCTTAACTTGGACCTACCTAAAGGGAAAACCTAAATATATTCCCAAACTTATATTTATGGATTAACATCTTTTACTAGTAGTGTTCTCATGAAGTTCCTATCATTTGAATATTCTAAGTGACTTGATATTACAATATATAGTCATTCTTGAAATGAATAGAAAACTAGAACTCTTAAACTTGATGACTGGATAATCTTGTAACTAGAGAGTTAATTTAATTACCTGAATTTTTTCTGAAAATCTCACTAGGGTATTAACTTAGATCAAAATTATAGTATTTCTAAATTAAAACTTTACTACAATAGATCATAACTTTTATGTAGTACTAAAATTACTTGAGGACAAGTAATAGTTAAGTTTGGGGGATTTTGACCAAAGAAAAATATGTTAAGATTTTCATACCTATTTAAATATGTTGAGATTTTTATACCTATTTTACACTGATTTTAATGATATTGTAATTTAAAGAAAAGTATTTTTGATGTCTTGTTGCAGGTATGTTGAATTATGGTCATTGGAGCAAAAAGCTGCACAAAGGAGCGAATTGGGAACGAAAAGGACCAAAATATGAAGATTTGAACTAGGGCGCCGAGTGAGAGCCCAACGGCGTCGTCGGCGGGTTTTTCCCGAGAGTTCAAAATCAAATGTTATAGAAGGCCGCTGACGGCGCCCTTGAGGCCACCGATGGAGAGATCGGTGGTTACCTCAACAGGTGCATTGAATGTGAACTATTTTTTAGGGGATGCTTAGGCAACTCTTGGAAAAACTCTTCTACAACTTTAAAAGAAACTTTTAGCCAAAAAAAGGGAGAAGTTCAGGAGTGGGAGGAAGTTGAAGAGAGTGTAGAGAGTTTAATTTAGGGTTAATTGTGAGGAATTCTTAGAGAGGTTGTAAGAGTGGAGGGAAAGTGAGATTTCTTCCTCCTTGTCGCTTCGAAGAAGAATTCTGTGTACTGTAAGGAAAGGAAGAGATTCAAAGGAAACTCGAGGAGTTTGCTTGGGGAGGAATTAGAGATTAGTGGTATTTACTTATTTTAGTTTGTATGAATTTACTTATATATATAAATTCTGAGTTTTGTTGTATCTTCCCCATGAGTTCTGAGTAGTTTTCTCTGTCTTTCTTCTTGTCTTGAGATTTTATGAAATGGTAATTTGAATTGGTTGAGCCTTGAGAATGTTAAAGAAATTGTGATGATTTTTTTACTTCGATCTTAATTTACTTTCAATCTGTCCAATTGATTTGTTAAAATATGTTGAGTTTTACAACTAAAGTGAAGATTACATCCAAGATTCAGGGAGGTTAAAGTCCTTGGAAGTTGGGTGCAAATAAATAGTGAAATAAAATTATCGGGCGTAGAATTGAAGATTTTAGAGCGACAGACTAAAATTCTCAATTCGGTCCTATTATATGGGTGCTGAAGTGTAGATGTTAGCCCTCAGGAGAGGGGAACGTGAGAGCTCCAAAGTGAGAGCCGGTATCATCCTAGCCTAGCCGCAGATTCAGTAAACATGCATAGGATTAGTTAATGTTCTTTATGTTTGGACCAAAGGGTAAATAATATGTATGCTCCTATTTGGCACAATCCAATTTGAACTGATTCACTTTATCCTTTTACTTTAATTTCTTGACAAGAAGAATGATGATTTATTATATGTTGAACTTCACATTAGAAACTTTATTAGTAGAATTAGTTATTTAAGAGTTATTAAAATTACATATTTATTTCAATTACCTATTTATGACAGATAAGCAATTTGAACTATATCGTTGTGATTAAGAATTGATTTTCTAAAATCTTAGTTCGTAGCCTCTAATATTACCCCCTGTGGGATTGATATCCAGGACTCCATTAGAGCGTTGTATTACTTGAGCGATACATATACTTGCATTGATAAGTGTGACTTTACAATTATTGAATATTTTATATACATCATTATTGAATCTATAATTGAGAGTTATTAAAATTACATATTTATTTCAATTACCTATTTGTGACAAATAAGCAATTTGAACTATATTGTTGTGATTAAGAATTGATTTTCTAAAATCTTAGTTCGTAGCCTCTAATATTACTCCCTGTGGGATTGATATCCAGAACTCCATTAGAGCGATGTATTACTTGAGCGATACATATACTTGCGTTGATAAGTGTGACTTTGCAATTATTGAATATTTAATATACATCTTTATTGAATCTATAATTGCTGTCAAGTTGTTTTGGCGCCGTTGCCGGGGAATTAAATCTTCTAACAGCAGTATCAAACTCTTGTATTTTTAAGCATATATAAAGTCATTGTCGCTAGCGATGTGGTCGGATTGAAGTTTCATCTGCCACTCCAAGTGCTCGTATTAGTGATATATCTCTTGTAAATTGTTGTGTAAATTGGAAATCTCCTCTTTAATATTCCCTAACTTGCTCGTCACCTTTTCTAAACTCAGCGCTAATATTCCATTGAATTAAGTTTGGGCATCATTATGCACAAACTTGTTTCTAACTCCATTCTCTCTATTCTGCATTGAAGCAAGTAAGATCTCCAAACCTTTCTAAACTCTCTTCTCTAGTCAAAATTTTGAAGGTATGTGTTGACCTCACTTTTGGTTGAGGTCTAGAAAACTTCTTTAGTAGCCTAGGTCTAGCCATAGGACTTTCCTATTGACTAGTCTTAGAAAATTAGAAAAGGTACCCCCACCATTAGAAATTCAAAACTTTTCTTTTTACTCAACTTGAAATTCCACATATTGATCTTAACCTCTAGCATTTAGTAGGTAAGATCATTATAAGAGAATTCAAGAAGAGTCCCTATAGGATTACTTGACTTTAGGGTCGACCCTAGGTGTTGACTTGGAACTAGGGTACACCATATCTTCACAATACATTAATCCATGGTTCATTTAGAACGGATATCTATCCAATTCTATATGAAATGCCTAACTTGGTCTTTTGCCCCTAGGCACCTCCAAATTACCTAACTGCCCCTGGTACCCAAATTTGGCTAATATTCCAAAATTTTGCCAAAATACCCAAAATTGA
>NW_018251413.1:0-289 GCF_001263595.1 Phalaenopsis equestris | reverse complement strand
TTCATTTGGACTAAGTGATTCCAATAGAAAATAGTGGTGCCGGGACGATGGAACCGTGGGATCTTGACCGGTGTCGCTTTAATCAACTTTAATATGCCCATAATAAAATTTAAAGAACTTTAACCATAGGGTCACCTGATTTGACATTATAACCAAATGACCTAGAAAACTTGAACTCTGCTACAACGAGAAGCTTGGAGCTTACATGATGGGCAGCCCGGCCATCTTCAACAGCAAGAGTATGTATAACAACCAATCCTTCCTTAGCTTTAAAACAACAAAGCCATAG
>NW_018251412.1:0-255 GCF_001263595.1 Phalaenopsis equestris | reverse complement strand
AGACTCAAAGTCAAAATTACAAATATTGAAATCAACTTCACATGATATTTAGGTCTAAACGTAGACAATGAAGTTCAATTCAGGACTTCATTTGAATCCAGAATAGACCAGACATAGACAATGAAGTTCAATCCAGGTGAGCCCACACTTCACCAAACCCTAATTAGGTTTAAACCTCAATTAGACCTAATTAAACTATGTTAGACCTTAATCACTTTATCTTTAACAACATAAACCCTAATTAGGTATAAACTT
>NW_018251411.1:0-1688 GCF_001263595.1 Phalaenopsis equestris | reverse complement strand
AAGGAAATAAAATTTAAAACATTACCAAAACATTTCAAAAATTGTAATAAAATATAAACTTAAATAAAGAGCATAATGCAACTTTGAATAAATAAAAAAAAGAAAAGAAAAAAAGAAAAAAAAATAAAATTAAATCCCCTACTCTATTGGTTCTTTCTCCAAACCCAAAGTTCACCCAAATATTTTTCTGAATCATAATGTCAAATCCTTTTAATTGAATCCATTTTGAATCAAATTTCAAATTCACATCAAGCCAATTGAGCTATTTGAAACCTTCCTCCATGAAAGTTCCAATTATTGATCTAACTTCCCTACACTTGTTAGAAGCTTATTGGTTCAATTTAAATCTCCCTCCAACTGAATCCAACTCCCACTTCAGCCCAAGGGAAGCCAAAACCAAGCTTAGAGCATTTTAAAACATACATGACAAGCCATGCACTTTTCTTGAAGCACATATGTTACAGGTTAATTGGTAGCACACCAATCTTGTCATACTTCTGATTGGTTAGCAAGAATTGACAAGCCACCTCACTAATCCAAGACAATTAGAATAGACCAATCAGAAGGCTAGCCCTACCCCATCAGCCCAACTAATAAATACCCATTAAACTTATGCTAAACCCAAAATTTTCTTCAAAAATTCTGCCCAAATCATTTTAGAATTTGCTTTATTTCATTCGAGTTCATTTCCAATTATTATTTACCTTTTCTATTGCGAAATTTATCAAAAATACCTCAATGAAAGCCTTGATCGAAAATTAAAAGCTTTCAAACATTGTCAATTTCTACACGGGTTTCAAATCTAAAAGCTTTTTTATTCTTCTTAAACCTAAAGAATACCTCCCTAGTTGTTTACCTTGAAAACCGAGCCTACTCTTGAAAGCCGAGCCTACTTGGTCAAAAATCTGAGAGGGGCGGCCCAAGTTGATCAAAATCTTGCAAAAACCCTTCGGATCTTTAATTTTTGCTGTGAAGAGCTTAATTTAGTCTCTTGGAAGCTTATCGAATGATTAGATCGAGAAGGCGTCTTACGGATTGAGAAAATTTTATTTTTAAAGTATCTTTTATTTTGATTTTCAGTCTTTCTAAAGAGAACTTTCGATGTTTTAGATTATAACCATTGCAACTATATAGATGTTTAAGGCGATCGTTTTGGTTTTTGAATCAATCAATTCCATAAAGAATCGACTGAGATCCAAAAGTTTTAAGTTAGATGGTCATCGGTTCACAACTCATTTGGGATGATGAGGGATGTTGAACCTATGCCGTCTATTTTAATTCAGATGAGATGGGTGGTTTTAATTATTTTAGATTGATATGATGGAGTTTGGGACTCAACATCGGATCCACCAAAAGGTGATCACTGGCAGCAAATAAAATTCTGACCTTCACAACCTTCATGGATTTTCCTTCTCAGGATTGTTATAAGTGTAAAGTAACTAGCTTCTTTGTTATTTCCAATTGCTTTGTGTTTTAATGTCTGAGTTGGTCAGCTTTCAAACAAATCTATGAATAATGCTTCAAAACCTTCAGGAGAGGCCCATATTATAAAAATGAATAGGGTCATCTTTCGGATGCCTTCGCTATAGTTCAGCATAGAGACCAAGAAGATGCTAGAGTGAGAGAATAGGCCTAAGGGAAAAAAAATCCAAAGAGCATATAATTGAAAAGAAACATGATTTAATGAA
>NW_018251410.1:7260-8178 GCF_001263595.1 Phalaenopsis equestris | reverse complement strand
AGATTAAGAGGGAGATTATAATAGAGAAGGAGAGACAGTGAGAAAGATAGAAGAGTGCTCAAGCGAGTAGAGAGACACAAAGAGAGAGGTGGAGAGATGAAGGCAGAGAGATAGAGTGATGGAGAAAAATGGAGAGGAGAGATGAGGATAGAGTGAGGGATAGAGAGAATAAGATAAGTATGGAGAGAGAAAAGAGAAGGTGCATCAAAGAGGGATAAAGAGAGTTGGGGAGAGAGAGAGTGAGCAAGAGAGATTGAGGGAGGGAGAGAGAGAAATAAGGAGATGGAGAGAGAGAGTGTGTGTGAGTGATGGAGAAAGAGGTGAAGAGTGGCTTAAAATGTAAAGGGATAGGGAGAGAGTGCGAGAGAGGGGTGGGAGAGATGAGAGAAAGTGAGAAAGAGTGAGGAAGAGTAAGTGAGAGTGTGTGTGAGAGAGAGAGAGCAAGAAATGGAGTAAAAGTAAATGAGAAAGAGAGAAAGGATAGGAGATAGGGAGAGAGTTTAGAAGAAATGGAATATAGCAATAAGGTGAGAGAGAGAGAGAGCTAGGAAAAGGGCGATAAGAGGCTAAGAGTGAAAGGTTGTGGGTGATGAATAGGCCAAGTGGGGGAGGGAGGTAGGGAGAGATAAAGAGACAAGACTGCGAGAGAGATAGAGGGAGAATGAGAGAGAGATAAATGGAGGGAAAGAGAGAATGAGAAAGAGAGGGAGAGAAAGAGAGAGAAGGATAGGAGAGAGAAGAGAGAGTGAGAGATTTAGACTGAAAGAGTGGGAGGGAGAGACAAATAAAGGTTTAAGAGAAGAAAGTGTAGGAAATAAAGAGAAGAAGGGAGATCGAGAGGGAGAGAAGGAGGGATGTTGGGTGGGAGTTTTTTAGGGTTAGAATGGGGGAGAGATATAGAGAGACAGAAAGTGAGGG
>NW_018251410.1:0-7211 GCF_001263595.1 Phalaenopsis equestris | reverse complement strand
AAAGGGGAGAAAACAAATAGATTCAAAGAATGAAAAGATAGAGAGAAGAGGGGTGAGAGTGAAAGAGAGTGGGACTACAAAAGATAGATAGAGAGATACCTAAGAGTGATGGGGAGAAGAGAGTGACCTAGAGAGAGAGTAAGAGAGAGAGAGAGGCAGGGAAATAGAAAGAAACACTAACAAAGATAAGAGAGAATAGAGATAAGAGAGATTGGGAGAGGGAGGGATAAAAAGGTAAAGAGAGCGAAGGAGAGAAAGGGGGATGAAGACATGAAGGGAGAGAGAGAAGGATAAAGATAGAGTTATGAAACAAGGGAGGGAGAGGGAAATAAGGGCTAAAGTGACGAAATTAGAAAGAAAGATGGAAAGGAGGGCAAGAGAGAGAGAAAGAAAGTGAGAGAGGGAAGAGGAAAGAGATTGAGAGGGAAAGAAAGTAAGAGAGGTAAAGAGAGCAAAAGTAAATGGGAGAGATAGAGAGTGATAGTGTTGAAGAGAGAGCTAGTGAGAAGTAGAAAGAGAAGAGATAGAGAGAGAAATGAGAGAGAATTGGAGATAGAGTTGGAGAGGGAGAGGGAGAGGGATGGAGTGAAAGATAGAGAGAGATAGAGAGTGCGAAAGATGGAGTGCGGAGAGGAATGGTGAAAGTGGGAGAGAGAGAGAGGGATGGAGTTAATGAGAGAGAGAGAGAGTGCAAATGATGCAGAATGCGAGAGAGATAAATTGAGAGGGGGAGTAAAAGAGAGAAGGTAGATAAAGTGAGAGAGATTAAGAAAGGTAGAGAGAGGGTGAGGGACTAAAAAATAAAGAGAGAGAAAAAGAAGATTGAGAGTAAAAGATTGATATAAATAGTGAGGGCGAGAGAAAAGAGGCCAAAAGAGAGAGTGAGAGAGAAGCAAAATAAACTAAAAGAAAGGGGGAGAGAAAGCATGAAGAGTGAGAGTAAGAGCTTAGAAAAATAAAGGGAGAGAGAGAAGAGAGTGAAGTAAGAGAAGATTCAAAGAGTAGAGGGAGTAAAAAAAAGATAATGTGAGAGAAGGGAGAGAGAGATATAGCAAGAAGTGGAAGAGAGAGAGGGAGGGATGGAGATAGAGAGCTTGGAGTGGGACAAAGAAAAGTGAGAAAAGGAGAACAAAAAGAGAGAGAAAGAGAAAAAAGTACAAAAGAGATAGAGAATAGCAAAAGAAGATATGGAGTAGACGATAGTTTGAGTAAAAAGAAGAGAGTAAGAGAAAGGGAGAAAAAATGGATAGGGAGGGAGTGTGAGATTGAGGAAGAAAGAGAAAAAGAGAGAGAGGGAGAAAGAAGGAGCGAGAGAATAAAGGAGCGCGAGAATAAAGAGAGCATAGAGAAAGAGAGATCTCACCAGAGTGAAAAATAAATATAGAGATATGGAGGAAGAAAAGAAAGATATAGAGAGAAAGAGAGTAAGAGAGTGAGGAAGCGAGAGTGAGAGAGGGAGATGCGATAGTGGGAGGGGGAGGAGAGAGTGTGAGAAGAAATAGAGCGTAAGTGCGAGAGAGAGGGAGAGAGAGAGAAAGGGATTGAGAGCAAGATAGGCCAAGAGAGGGAGAGACAGAGAAAGGGATTGAGAGCAAGATAAGGAAAGAGAGAATGAGATAAAAGAGAGAGAGAAATGTGTGAGGAGAGAGGTACAAAAGAGGGAGCGAGATAGAGAGAAGGCGGAGAGGGAGAGAGTGGGGGACAGGAATAGGAGAGATAGTGGAAGGGAGAGAGAAAGAAGAGAGAGAGAAGTGAGGAAGCAACAGAGAGAGAAAAGGAAGGAGGGAGAGAGAAATGTAAGGTGAGATATAAGGAGAGAAATTGTATAATTGAAGGTGGATAGAGGGAGAGCTTGGCGAAGAAGTAGGAAATGGAAGAGAGAGGGATAAAGATCGATAGAAAGAGCAAAAGAAAGCAAAAGTGAGAGAGTGAGGGAGGGAGCAAGCGATAGTGAGAGAGGAAGAGAGTGATCGAGAGAGTGAGGGAGAGGGCATGAAAGGGGAAGAGAGAGAATTGGGATGGAGAATGTTTGTGAGATTAGAACAGAGAGGGATAAATAATAAGAGAAATAGAGCAAACAAAGGATTGGGAGGGAGAAAGATAAAGAGATACTGAGAGAGAGAGAAGGAAAAAATTAGAGAAAGTTATATAAATAGTAGAGAGAAGGTGAGAACATGGTTGAGGGAGCATGAGAGAGAGAGATCAATAGTAGAAGCTATTGTGTGAAGGAGAAAGATAGAATATGAGAGAGATAGGGGGTGGAATGAGAGTAGAGACAGTGGAAGGGAAGGGGAGAGAGAAATATGAACAATATAGAGGGATGTAAGAGAAAAATATAGGGTGAGGAAGAGAGACAGTGAGAGGATGGCAAAGTAGAGAGCTTAAGAGAGGGAGGAAGGGAGAGAACAAATGAGGGTGTGATAGAATAGAGAGAAGATGGAGAGAGTTGGAAGAGAGTGAGAGAGAGTGAGAGGGAGATAGAATGTAAGGGTGAGCAAGAGACGAAAAGAAAAAAGGGCTCGGTAAAAATTAAAAAATAATGGAAGGTGAATATAGGAGAGGTATCTAAATAATGGGATGGAGAGTAGGTGAGTGGAAAAGCAAGTGTGTGTGTGTGAGAGAGAGAGAGTGAGAGAGAGAGACAGAGGAAGTGAGATAGATATAGAATGAGTGAGAGAGAGTGCAGGGGGAAAGGATAATGCAAGCAACCAAGAGAGATAGAGAGAGAGATGAAGATAATGAGAGAGAGAGAACGATAGAGAGTGGGAGAAAGAGGGAAGAAGAGATAGTAGGCAAAGAGAAAGGGAGTTGTTTGGAGAGAGAGAGTGATAAAGCAAGAAAGAGATAGAGATAGTGAGAGGGAGAAGTGAGAGAGAATAGAGAGAGCAAGAGAATGATACAGTAAGTAAGAAAGAATGATTGAGAGAATGAGGGAGATAAGGGAGGGAGAGTTAGAGTAAACAAGAGAGGGAGAGAGTTATAGAGAGGAAGAGAGGGGCAGATAGAGATGAACGAGTGAAGATAGGAAGCAAAAAAGAGAGTTAAAGAGAGTGTGAAATGGGAAGAGAGAGAAGAATGAATAAAGATAGGAAGTGAAGAAAGGGAGAGAAGGGTTGGGATATTTTGGAGGTGTGTATGGAGTTAGAGTTAGGTAGGGATAAAAAGATAGAGAAAGATAGAGTGAGTGGGAGTGGGAAAATAGAGATAGAGCAAGAAGTAAATTGAGAGAGAGAGAGAGTGATAGAGAACGAGAGAAGAGAGTAAGAGTGTTAATAAAAGAGAGGGAGAGAGAAAGAGGGTAAGAGAGCAAGGTAGAGAGAGGGAGAAATAAAGTGAGAGGGAGAGTAATAGAGCTAGATAGAAGGAGAAAGGTAAAGAGAGCAAGAATTAGAATGAGATAGAGAAAGAGAAAGAGAGAGAGCATGAGAGACATATTGAAAGAGATAGAGAGAATAAGTAAGAGGGAGAAAGGAATGGAGAGAGATAGAGGGATAGAGAGAGGGTGAGAGAGAGGGAGATGAAGTGAGAGAGAGAGTGAGGGGAGAGAAAGAGAGGGAAACGGAGAGATATTTAGAGTTGTGGAGTAATAGAGTGAGAGAGATTGAGAGATAAATTGAGAAAGATTGGAGTAAGAGTGGAAGGGATGGAGAGAAAAAGATAGCTAGATGCAAATGAGAGAGAGAGGAGCAAGAGTGAGAGAAATAAAAAGGGAGTGAAGGAGACAGAGGGAAAAGAAACATAAAAAGATAGTAAGAGAAAGGCAGAGAAGGAGGGAGAGTGAGAGAAGAAGAGCAAGGGAAAAGAGAGAGAGGAAAAGGACAAGAATGAGACTTAGAGAGTTGGAGGAGAGAGAGAGGGCGAGAAAGACAGAGAGAGATATAAATAAGGAAAAGAAAGGATGGGGGAGTGGAGGAGAGTGCAAAATTGAGAGGGAGAAGGGGTTATGGAGAGTGGGAGTGAAAGATCGAGAAAGAGAGTGAGAGTTATTGAGAGAGGAAAAGAAGGCGCGAAGAAGACAGACAAAGAGAGAGTGTAAGCATAAAAAGGAGAGAGAAGAGTAAGCAAGAGACGGGAGAGGGAAAAAGAGAAAGGGAGGAAGAAAGAGATAGAGAGAAAAAGGGAGGGAAATATATAAAATGGAGAGAAGATGGTGAGCAACTAGGGATGGAGGGAAAAAAAGTAAAAGAGCAAGAGGAAGGGGAGATAGAAAAGTGTCGGAGAATGAATGAGAGTGATTGGGAGAGAGCGACCAAGGGAGAAGAGAGAAGAAAATTGAGGAGAGAGGGAGGGATGAGAGAGAAAGTGAGAGAATGGAGAGGGAGGGTGAGATAGATAGAGAATGTGTGTGAGAGAGAGAGAGAGGAGAGAAAAAGAAATAAAGAAAGATTGCAGAGAGGTTGAAAGAGAAAGGAAAGATGGAAGGGAGAATGTGGGAGAGTAGAAAGAAAGAGAGATCAAGAGAGAGGGGGAGGAGATTTAGAGAGTGAGAAGAGAGAGAGTGTGTGTAAGAACAAGAGTGATATTATAGAGAGGGCTGGAGAGAGCGAGGGAGAGATAGAGATAAAGAGTAAGTGAGGGTGAGAGGGAAGAGGAGATTGAGATTGTGAATGCAAGCTAAAGAAAGCGGGAGAGAGCAAGGGTGAGACGGAGCAAGCAAGAAAGAAAGAAAGAAAGAGGGAGGAGAGAGGGATAAGGAGGAGGAAGGCCAGAGGAGAGATACAAAAGAGAGAGATACAAAAAGAGAGAGAGAGAGAGGGAGGGACATAGAGAATCAGATAGAGTGAAAGAAAGAGAGAGTGTGTGTGTTATAAAGAGGGAGAGCTCAAAATAGAGTGAGGGAAAGGATATATTAAAATGAGAGAATATATAAAGAGAGTGTGAGAGAGATGAAAGGTGTGAGAGAGAGGAACAAAGAGAGGGGGAGAGAGAGAAAAAGAAAGAGAAGGAGAGTTAAAGAGGACAAAATGGAAGGAGAGATATGAAGGGAGTGAAGGAATGATGGAAGGCATAATTAAAGGAATAGGAGAGAGAAGGAAAGAGAGAGAATATAAGAAAAGAGAGAAAGGGAGAAATGGGGAGGCTAAGAGATGGTTAGAGAGACGAAGGGAGAAACATATAGTTGAGAGATAGACGAAGGGATCAAGAGCAAGATAGTGATTGATGGGAGTGCTAGAGAAATAAGTAAAGATAGCGACAAACGAGAGTGTGCGATAGCGAGGGAGAGAGAAGAAAAGTTAAAGATAAAGTGACAAAAGGGAGATAGAAAGTGAGGGGTGAAAGAGGGATAGAAGGGGAAAGAGATTGAGTGAGAGAGAGAAAGGGAAGGGAGGGAGAGATAATGACTTCCTTGTTTATCTTCCTCACCTCCTTGTCTCTCTCTCTTACTCTTTCTTACTATTCTCTATCTTACCCCCTCACTCCAACTCGCTCTCTCTCACTTCAAACATCACTCACAATCACTTTCTTGCTCTCTCTCCATCTTACTATCTCTCTCTCTCGCTCACTCGCTATTCTCTATATCTTTATCTCACTATCTTTCTCCCTCTTCATCTCATTATCTCTCTTACTTTCTCTTCCTGCTTCACCAAATTTCTCCGCTCCTCTTTCTCTCTCCTCTCCCCCACCTCTCTCTTACACTCTTACCCTTTCACTCACTCTTACTTTATCTCTTGCTCTTGCTGTCTCTTCTCTCTAGCTCACACTCATGCTCTTCTTTCTCTCTCCCTCTCTGTGTCATCCTCTCAGACAATTTATCTCTCCCCTGCTTTTTCTACCCTCCACTCTCTACCTTTATCCTATCCCTCTCTCTTCCTTGCTCTCTCTCCATTTCTTATTCCCTCTCTTTCTCAGAGGTTCTATCTTGCTCTCTCACTCTCTCATTCTCTCTCTATCTTTCTCGCTCTCTCTTCTTTATTTTGCCTGTCTCATTTGCTTAGACTATTTTACTCTATCTTCTCCCTCATACTTTTTTATCTCGATCTTTTCCCTCCCTCTACACCCTCCTCTCATCCTCTATCTATTTGTCTCTCCCTCGCACACTCTCTCTCCCTCTTCCTTTCTCTCTCTCCTCCCTCTCTTCGTCAATTTCTTGCTTCTCTCGATCTCTCTTGTCTTCACAACCTTACCATCTCTCTCTTTCCATCTTTTTTATTATCTCATCTTACTATCTCATCCTCTCTTTAAATAAATTTCTCTTTTTATTTATCTACCGCTCTTTCTACTCTTACTCTCCTCTCTTCTCTCACACACACTCTCTCAAACTCTTATGTCTCTACTTTCTCTTTCTCTCTCTTTATCCCTCTCTCCTCCCTCACTTCGTCTCTCTTTATCCATCTCTCCTCCGAAAATCTCTCTCTTTCACTCTTTCTCTCACTTTTTCTTTCATTCTCTCTAACACTCTTATTCTTCTCTTTTGCTCTCTCCCACTCTATTGCTCTCACCCTCATTTTCTCTCTTTCTCTTTGTGTCTTTTGTGTCTCTCTCCCTCTTTTCCCTCACTCCCTCTCTCTCCCTGACATCCTCCCTTCATCTCCATTTCTTCTTAGGCCTCCTTTTTTCTCTCTCTCCTCCATCTCTTTTCCATGATCTTGATCTCTACCAATTTCTCTCTCTCTATCTCCTAGGATCTTGCTTAATGACTCTCCCACCCTCTTTCTTTCTCTTTTTCTATACTCTTACTCTATCTACCTCTTTCTTTTTCTCTCACTTTCTCTCATCTCCCTCCCTCTCCACCCCCTCTCTATATCACTATCTCACACTCTCTCCCTCAATCTCCTCTCTCTTAAATCTCTCTATCATGTTTCTTTCTATCACTCTCTCCCTCTCTCACCCTACCTCCTTCTCTTCCTCTACCTCTCTTGCTCTCATTTCTCTCTCTTTTTTTCTTATGCTCTTTCTCTCCTTTTTTATATCTCTTGCACTGACAACCTCTCTATCCCCCTTATCCCCCTCTTTCTCAACTCTCCATCTCTCCCTCTGTCTTTCCTCTCTCATTTTGTACTTCTCTCTAGCTCACACTTTTCTATTCCCATCCCTCCCTCCCTCCATCCTTACCTTCTTTTTCTCTCTCTCTCACAATATCTATATTCCCTCTCTTACTATTTTTCTCTTTCTCTACATCCTTTGCACTCATTTTTAATCTCTTCACCTTTCTACTACACTATCATTCTTTGTCACCCCCATTCTCTCTCCCACTTTATCTCACTATTGAG
>NW_018251409.1:0-1182 GCF_001263595.1 Phalaenopsis equestris | reverse complement strand
CGGGCAATATCTCGGATGTCCTTTCTTGTTGACCTAGTCAGGCTTCTTTGGCTTAGGCAATTTGAACTTCGGATTTTTGATCAGACGGTGGAACATCATTTTTGTCGCTTCATCTTTAAAAGAGTATGCTCCATTTGGTTGAGTGCTCATGATTGGAACTTGTCTTTCATATGTCTGGTAAGGTCTCTGCTGAGATGATTGCTGAATATTCTGACGAGGATGTTTGAAGGTTTGTTGCCGTTACTCTGCTTGTATTTGCGATTTTCATTTTCCTCTGTTAACCACATCAACTGTCCCATATTTCTTCTCGAATATCTTGGTTATCATGAACTTCTCATCCATCTCGTGAGAATCCATATACTTGACTTCTTCTTATAGATTGCTAGTTTTATTAAGTAGCTTTTCGAAGGATTTGATGGTGAGCCCCTTAAGCATGAAAGCTACTGGCCCATGAATGCTCTTAAGTAGAATCTCAATAGCATGTTGTTCCTGTAGCTGAGGTTCGCAGTTCATGCTAAGGTTTCTCCACCTCAAAATATAATCTACTAGAGTCTCATTAAGCTTTTGTTTTTCTACCACGAGATCTCCAATAGAAATATGATGTTGTACTCCGACAAATCTTTTTTTACAAACAGTAGTTCTAACTCATCGAATGTCTTCACCGATCCATTGAGCAACTCGGCATACCAATTGAAAGCAACTTCTGACAGGCTGCTGACGAACGGTTGACAGAGCAAAGCTTCGTTGTTTCTTGTATTGCCACAACTGGCTCAAAAATGTGCTACGTGTTGTCTGGGATTTCCAGTCCCGTCAAATAGCTTAAAGTTTGGTGACATCAAACTCCTCCGGGTAAGTTCTACCTTTTAGAATCAATACACCATCCTTAGATTGGGTTAAGGCCTCCCGAACTTGTTCAACCATTTGTTTAAATTCACTTTCTGGTATGATGCTTTGGATAGAGTATTTCTTCGGTTTTTCATCAGAGGTGAATTCTTTTTTTTCATCTGCAACATGAATGGTTTCTGGCTGGTTCATTTCTGGAAGTGTCATCTGCGGTCATTGTGACTGTCTTTGCATTGCAATCACGGTGGTCGTCAATTCTTCAATTTTCTTTTCAAGATGATTGATCTGTTCACCTCTTTTTTGAGTGGCCCCTTGCCTCTCATCTGCGGTGTTCTCCAC
>NW_018251408.1:2076-2553 GCF_001263595.1 Phalaenopsis equestris | reverse complement strand
GTGAAGATGGGAAGTGTTGTGCTATACTACCACCGTAGTGGTTGTTCCTGTGGTAAAGAAACCTGTGGTAAAGGAATTTTATGCAAACTTGCATGGAATCAACCAGGGAGTCGTTTATGTGTGAGGTAGATGAATCACTCTCACTCATGCACGGATCAATGAATTATACATGATCGAGAACATTCCTGTCTGCCACTATTCCAACTTCATCCCGACAAGAAACCATATGAATGAAATTTACCAATATTTAAAGAATGAAACTGACAATTGGGAAATGAGAGAAAATGGGTATGTTAGTTTTTCTGCGACACTCCTAAATCGCATTTTGAAACACTGTAACTTTTTCATTTCTGCAAAACTATTACCGACAATGAAGATCAGTAAAGTTTTTAAAGAAAGTGTTATTTTAAATTACTGCATCCAAAGGGGACTGTTGATCGATATTGGATCAATAATTGTGAAGTCAGTTTTGGGTCT
>NW_018251408.1:0-1019 GCF_001263595.1 Phalaenopsis equestris | reverse complement strand
TTTAACCGCAATTTTGACCAGTCAACCGCCACTATTCATCATCCCCTTCCTCCTAAAAATGCAATTTGCGACGTAGGACTTGAGAGATTTTGGATTGGGAGGCGATTTCAAGGCTTTTTGATATCGGATTTGATCTTCTCTAGGTAAGAGCTTCACTCCAAGTTAAAAATATTTGATTTTCACTATGGATTTCTTCCACATTGAGGAGATCCGAACAATTTAAGAATGTGAAGAAAATATTGGGAAGAAATTTATGGAACTTAGTGTTGAACTCTTAGAATTACTTTTAGAAGCCATTATTTGTATATTTGAAGTATATTTTGGAATTTTTCTATAATTTGATTAGATTAAAATGAATCCACGTTAAAAGAGACAAATTGAGTTTGACGAATCTCTCTTCGTCAATATGAAGGCTCAATCAAGATTTACTTCAGTATTTAAAAGAAAGAAGTGTATGCAAGATCGAGTTTTTGAGAGTCCGGGAGGAGAAATTGAACGAGTTATTGTCGAGCGGAGGTGGGAAAACTTTTGTTACACCACCAATAAAGCTGATGCAAATATTGTGAAGGAGTTCTATGCCAACGTAATCTATTCTGAAGATGAAATCGTTCAAATGTGGGGATTTCCTGTTGAATTTAATGCCACCCACATCAACACCTTTGGCGAAGTCCAGACTCTTATAGTTTTCATCATAAATCCTTTAGTACAATGGAAGGCCCCCTGAATGATGTGAGCAACTTTCTCACTGATGGGAAAGGAATGTGGAAGATTAAACAACGAGAACGGGGTAAATTTTTCTGCTTCCATGCTGAATGCCACCTCTAAGGCGTGACACTATTTTATTCTCCTACTTTGTTACCGACTTATCACCAAAGTGAGGTAACTAGAGATAGAGCTATTCTGAATTTTTGTATTCAAAATAATAGAACTATAAATGTGGGGAGAATTATTTTTAAGAATATATTGACTATGACAATGAGTGAGACAAATGGAGGTCTAGGACATCCTGACCTTATTTA
>NW_018251407.1:3578-17686 GCF_001263595.1 Phalaenopsis equestris | reverse complement strand
TAACTTCTTCATCTTTTCCCTTGGGAATTTAGGAATATCCTTGTAGTGGGTGATCGGTGGAATTCTTGGACCCAGATGTGACTTAACTAGTCGACGACCCGCGATCCTAGCAACGACAAAATCGGTGGTGACAATAGCGGTATCAACACTGCTCCCCAAACAAATCCAAATAAGAATGCAAGCAGGTAAAGTTTTAGTTGAGTTCTAGTAGTGTCTGGCAGATCTGACAAATTTTAACATTTCTTTCTTCATACGAGGGGATACTGCATGTCCCACTTATTTAAGTAGTTCACTAACTAAACAACCTTACTTGGCAGCTAGCCTCTGAAAAATTGATGAAAAATTGAAAATTGAACTGACTCGGGTGATTAGAGCAGGCTTCTTCCTCTCTACACTATGTCCATGAAGTGACGGTAAAATAGCGGTGATCTTTTGGATACTCTCGTACCCATTGGTATTCATTAAATGGTGGAATCCACTTCCTTGCAGAAGTAGATAAATCTCCAGTAATCCTGACTCATTTTGTTGAGGATTTTCATCAACAACAGGCACCTCCTTAGGAATCTGGGCTTTAGTAGCCCTTTGAACCTTCCTGTTGAGAATTCTCCTTTGAGTTCGGGTTAACGGGGCAGTTCTCAAACTTGATCCGATCTTAAACACTGATGGCGGGACACCCAACCCATCAGTTGGGTCTTCAAAGATCATAACTTCATTTCCCTTAGGAGGAGTCGGAACAATAGTCTTGGTAGGTGTCGTGATGAAAATGGTCTTGACTTTCTTATAAGAAGGAAAGTCCTGAAGGCAGTTCAAGTTGAATTGAGCAGATGTCTCCTAAACTTCTGGAGCAGTGAATTTCATCTTGACGAACGGATCCCAAGATGACCTCTCCCGAGGATGACTTCTAGTTCTTCAAATCCGACTCCAAACTTGATGGTGGGAACAACATTGTGGGTGTTGCGGCTCGTTGGTTGGTTACAATAAAAAGTTAGCGTTGGGCACGCCATTGCAACAGCTTCAAAAGACAAAGCCCTGGGTTAGTTATTTGGCCAAAACTTTGTAATCTTAGTGCGAGCACTAAAAGTTAACAGAGGTTGATCCGTAGATCATGTAAGTTTTTTAATTAGTTTGTGGGTATTATAAAATTTTAGTAAAAATAGTTTAAAAGTAGAAAAATTTGATTCATATAAGGGAAATTTAAAGCACGCGCAACATGCCACAATTAAATTTAATTTGCAAATTAGCAAATCAAACTCGAAATGGAGACGTGAAGTGTTTAGGACCTAGTGTGTTTAGGACCCAGTGTGGGACCAAATTATCAATGCACAATTCCCAGGTGGAACTAGTCCACCAACACACCTATTGGGGGCTCGACCCCACATGAAGATTAAAAAAGTCCTTAATGGCCTCTTCAACATCTCTGTTCAAAGGTGGTTGAACAGACGGTCCTGAAGTCTAAAGGAGTTGACTATACTCACCCAAGAATGAAATGCGTGGAACATGTCAATGGAAGAAGGGTAATTTGGTCCATGAGGGACATGAAAACATTACCGATGTATGAGGATAAAATTTCTTGATTTAAATGGAGAGTGAAGCAAATCCTCGGTGGAGTAGCCAGAAGCTGTTGGCAATATTTTGGTTGGAGGAGTTGCCCGTTGGAAGTTCTCGGTTGCCAGAATCAAAATCCTGTCTGAATTAAATAGGGTTTATTTTAAGCTGGGTTCGAAAAAGCTTCCTATAAGGCAAGCCCCTATAGTTAATTACATCTTAAATGAACGAAGTCACTTAAGAAAACTCTCGATAAAAATTAGGGAATATTATCTTCAAGGAGTTCAAAAGGATATGAATTTTCAATGAAATTGGACAAAGAGGTGTGAAATGGGAATGACTCAAATTTGGAACATTTTATTTTTATAATCCAAATGAGGAATAACTCGGGGATGTCATAGATCCAGAGGAGAACCTTGGTGACTTCCCAATCTATCCTATTATTTGGCTTCAGTTTGGAGGAGAAATATTTAAATGTTTCATCCTGCAAATTTTATTAATTTAGGACTTACATTTATGTGAAACGATCACACAAATAGCCTGGAAGATATGAGAATTTAGATCGTGACGAACGATAACCTCAAAATCCTAAGACGAGTTAGGGCTTATATTGTACAACAAATCTGTATAATAAAGATATAGGAATTTAGGTCGTGATGGACGACAACCTTGGAAGCCTAAGACGAGTTAGGACTTAAATTGTACAGCAGAGCTATACAATAATTCTAAAGAAAGAGAGATGTTGTAGATCCTCTTGCTTATGAAGATGGTCGTGCTGCCCGCCATGCTAGTTCCAAGCTCTCTGTCATGACGTCTCCACATGGTTGTAGTTCTTTAAATGTTATGAGGCATTTTAAAGTTGATTAGAGCGACACCAGTTAGGATCCTACGGTTACCTCATTCCGGTACCACTATTTTTTATTAGATTCACTTAGTCTAATTGAATTTAGTAAACTCAACTTAATGAGTACCATACTTTCATTTAGACTGTAGGAAGCCTCGTTAGCAACCATAGGTTACCTCCTCCGAGGTATTCCCGATCATCTGATAGAGAAGTCTTAATTTAGTTATAATTGTTGTTTTGTGATGTTTGTGATTAAATTTTGAGTTGTTTTAGATTTTGAATGTTGTGGCAGTGAATTTTATCTTGGTTAATTTTTATTTTGATTTTGGTTTTACGGCTATTCTATTGTACGGCTATTCTAACAGTTTTAGTTTTCATACAGGGTGACATCGTTGTTTAAAATGCAGGTTTGTGTTTTTTGTTCATACATGCAGATAAGTAAGTACAGTAACATACTGAAAAGTAAAGTACGGAAAACTAAAAATGTAGGTAAAATAAAAGCGTACCTTGATGGTCTTCCAGTCATCTTCAACTGAAACTCAAAATGCATGCGAGAGCATTTATATTAAAAGCATTTTATGTAAAGCGGTGAAATAAGGTCCCGGTGATCTACCAAATCCTAAATCATATCTTGGTGAGCCTCTATAAATTCATATGAGGATGATTTCATGAAGCAAAACACACTAAATTTAGTAGACCTCCGAGGTATCCAAAAGGTCAGGAGGAAGAAGCAGGTCCATGCTTAAGTCTCGAGTTCATTTAAACTTATTATGTTGCTTAACAATCCATCATATAAATACCTCTAATGTTCAGTGAACATCAATGTTTTAATTATCTCTAAGAGTAGGGTGATTATCATTTGTCATTTAATTTGAGAATTATGTGGGTGAAAACCCTTAAAAGAGGAAAATTAATGTTATTAAGACATTTAGCCAATTTTAGCTTTAACTTCTGCTTGTAGTGTTTTAAAGGTGTTCAATTTCTAATTACATTCACTTTTCTAATCCTCATTTAACCAAATTTGATTTAGCCCGGGTCACTACTAAGCCCTTAAGACCTTGGTGGATACATTACTAATTTTTGAAAGAAGTTGAATTTTGAGTGATAATAATTCATTATCAAAATATTTGAATGTCATTTGAATACCAAATAGAGGTTATAAATTAGTGAGTTATTAACATTCAAAATTATACCCCTAAGTCTAGGACCATTTAATTTAATAGTCTTCCAAATTTTATAAATTTATGCTTTAATTAACAAAAGTGAAATTGGTTTCTATCAATTAATCCCTTATGTTCTAATCATCTGAACATGTTATGTGTTAATTAAGATCAAAGATTTCCCATTTCCCCTTCTTTAATTAAGCCTAAATGTTGATTAAGACAAAATTTCCAAAATTATACATTTGCCCCTGAGGCTTTATCACTTCATAATTCATCAAATTTAATTTAAATTACTTTGGAATTTTTATCCTACCTCACTCATGAGTCAATTAAGACATCAGAGGTGAAAATGTGATTTTTCAAAATTTAATTTAATTTACATGATTATTTACATGCAAAAATAGGATTTTTCAAAGAAATTTTAATAACTTGACCTAGGCAAAGCCTAATCACTTAAATTTTTACTGGAGGTAGACCTAGAACAAAGAACCACTTAGACCAAATTTAATGATTTTTTTAGCTTTATTTGAATTGTTAGAATTATTTTAAATTCTGGTGCATTAATTAATTATAAAATATTTTAATTGTGGAAAGTTAAGTTTTACATTTTTATTAAGTCTCTGTGAGGTTAAACAACCCATAGAAACAAAATTCACATTTTTATGATATTCTTTGAACTATTATAATTATTTAGATGAAAAATTAAGAAAAATCCTTTTTTAGCCTTTGAAAATTATTTCTAAGGTTTAAAACTCAATGTCTTCATTTAGAAAATTAGGAAAAATATCCAATTGCTTCTAAGAGATTAGGAAATAGTTTAGAAAATTTCCATGAACTTCATTAATTTTATGATTTTTATCAATTTTTATTATTTAAGTATTAAAAATATGCTTAAAAAATGATTTTTTTTAATTACAATTTTATTTTTAAAAAATCTTTCTGATCACAGAGAACTCCCAAAAAGAATTTTATGATATTTTAAGTTATATTTTAATTATTATGATTATTTTAAGTGTTAAAAGTGTCATTTAATTTAGAAAATCAAATTAGGTTATTAAATAAACTCCAAATGTCTTGAAATTTTTATGGGGAGTCCATTAAACTTAAATTACAGTGGAGAATCTAAATCAAGTCATTTAGATGTTTATTTTTCCCAAATTAATTTTCTTTGTGCCTTAGGTTTTATGAAAATTAGGTGTGTTTTTAATGACTTGGCTCATGAAAATTTTTCCTACGATTCTTTAGTCACAATTTTCTGGGTTTTTTCTAAGCAACATGCAAATTATTATGATTTATCTATGCAAATAATAGAATACATCAAATAATCTTCAAATTATTTCCACATTATTCTCCTCTATTCATTGAGCACTAGGGCATTTTTCTTCTATTTTTGTGATTTTTCCACACCAAGATATGGATTTTTAAAGGTAGTTGATTTACTTAAATAAAAAATAACCCTATTTTTATATTTGAACACGCAGCGCCGCATCAGCCTACGGCGGCTCTGAAGCCGTGTGTGTTGTGCTCTAGTTGGACACTTACATCTACGTAGCCGATGACTCGGCCCACGCTTTATGTATCAAGCTCCCGTCCAATGCAATCCTAGTCATCCGTTCGATACACGTGCCATCTAACGGCTCCGCGTAATCATCCCCGATAGCCAAATCCATGAGCGTTCGCATTAAAAGCTTAAGATCTCACTCATTTCTCAACCAAATGACCTCGGGTTTGATCCTATAGACTCGTCTAAGTGTGACAGACATATTCATACGGTAAACATGCCATTAAACTAACCCTAATCACATAGAGAATCAAAATAGGCTCAGGAAGAGGGGAAGCTTAATACCTTTGCTCTGAGAAGGGAAGCTTCAATCAGAGGTGCTTGGCATGTTAATGGAGGTCCAAGTAGGCTAGGGATTGGACCTCTGGTTCTAGTGAAAGGTCTAGACCTAAATTCGATCAAAGCAGAATTTGGGTGTTTATTAAAGTCTAGTGTGGAGGCTCTCTGTGAGGGGCCTTTGATGGGGCTTCTTCTCCTTTCATTGTGGTGAATGTGTGGGTGAGTTTCATTAAGATTTGGTGTACTATGGAGGTGTGGTGGAGAATGTCCTCTCTCTGTCAAGGAGAGGTCAAAAATTGAGCTCCGGCAAGGGAAATGAGGGCAAGGAGGCATTTGGATTGCATTGAGAACGTCTCAAAGAGGCTATGGGAATAATTTGGGAGGGTCTCCTTGAGAAAAATTTAGCACCGTTCCTTTGGCTGTGAAGAGGCCATTTTCTAGACATGGCCGAAGAGTGAAGCTTAGGGCTTGGCCTTGGGTACAAAAGTCTGCTGAGGTGGTGGGCTAAGAGGCTCTAAAGCTTAATCAAGGTGAGCTTGCCCCTAGGGTTGAAATTGGGTTTGATTTATGGATGGTGGCGCTCGATTATGAGAAGCTCTAGTGACTAGGCGAATCGACAGGGCCAAGGGAGGAGACTAGGAGGTCAGATGAACCAGAGGAATCTGTCATAAATATTAATTTGGGCTGATGATGGGCTTTGGCAAAGATCCCTTTGGCTTAAGCAATTTAGGCATTAAATCCCTTGATTTAGGGGACCTTTGGTCCATGGATCATCTAGGGTGGGTTAAGTGAGTCTAGCTTGGTCACTAGGGTCCAAAAATTGGTTGTAGAAGTCTTGCCTTGGTCAATTTAACATGGCTAGGTCAATTTTGGTGCATGGGTTCAATGTGGTTATAAATGGCCAAAAGTTGGGTTTGGGTTAGGCTAGTCATGAATTTGAGCCCAATTTATTGATCAAAATTGTGTAAATTATTGTAATGAAGATTTTTGGTGAAGGATTGAAGAGATTTTGAGTCCAATTGAGGGTTCAATTTGAAGGATTTTGGAATTTTTATCAATTTGGGCATGTTGGGCTAAACTTGGGTCTATGTTGGGCTAAGGTTGGGCTAAGTCCAAATTTATTATTGATAATGGTCTATAGGAACGTCATGAAGAGTTTTCAGCTAAATTAGGTGTCAATTTTTGGGTTAGGGCAATCAATTTTGTCAAATTTGGGCACATAGCTAATTTGGGGGAAATTTGGGAAATTTTGGACTTGGGTTAAAATTAAATGCAATTTAGGTTTCCACAAAATTGAAGGTCAAGTTTGATGTTTAGGATTGTTATGAAGTGTTTATGATTCAAATTGGGGCAAATTGAGTAGGCTATGGGGTTCAATTTGGTGGGATTAAGACATAAGATTGGGGGTTTGACTTAGATCAAAATTGGGCTCAAAGCATGAACCAATTAAGATTGGATTTGATTTATATTGGTCATTTGTAAGGTGAATTTGAGTTTATAATTGAAATTGAGGGAAATTTGGGCCAAATTGATGGACATTTGAGGTGAATTTGGGGAAAATGGGCCTTTAAAGACAATTTGGGGGTTTTGGTCAAAATGGTCAAATTGGCGAAATTAGGTTCAATTATGCTGGTCCAAATTAGTGGAGGGTCCAAATTGGTTTTGGAAACATTTGAAGTGATTTTAGAGGTTTTTCAAAAGTTTGGGGTGCCAAGGGTATTTTTGTAATTTTGGCCATTTTGGGGTATTTTGGTAAATTTGGAATGTTTGGGTAGTTTTGGCTAACATGGGTATTACGAAAAGGTTTGAAATGATTTTTGAACAAGTTTGGGTATTTTGGGTGGATTTGTGAATTTTGGTCAAATTTAGGGCTTCAAGGGTATCTAGGTAATTTGGGGGATTTTGGGGCAAAAGGCCAAGTTGGATATTTTTGGTAGAATTGGGTTGCCAACCACCCTATATGAGCCATGGACCAATGGAATCCCAATTTGGGTCCTTTATGTACTGGTCTTAGCTAAACTCTAGCCTAGAGCTAGTGTGTTTAGGGGACCATCTACATGAGTCTCCCAAGAGATCAAGGGATCAAAGTCAACAAATACTGGATTTAGGGTTTTGAGGGATTGTGAGTGAGAGTGAGTGTAGTGAGTGAAAGTGAGTGCCTTAGCCCAGGGTTAACCCTAAGGTCAAATAGTCCTATGGAAACTCCCCTTGAGCTCCCCTATAATGACCCCACCTACTAAGTGCTAGAGGTAAGGACCAATATGTTGAGCTTCAAATTGAGTAAAGAAGAGGGTAGAATTCTAATGGTGATGGTTCCTTTTTCTAGTTTTCTAGGAATAGTCAAAATGAAAGTCCTATGGCTAGACCCTAGGCTATAAAAGAAGGAAAAACTAAACCTCAACCAAAAGTGAGGTCAACACAACCCCAGAAAGATGACAATCATAAGCCTTAAACCATTTAAGGGGGTCTCAGACAAGTCTCGAAAGGATGAGGATAGGATGCCTTACTTCATTTAAGAGAAGCTACACAAACCTATCTCAAGAGATGTGAATAAAAATTTAGTACTAATTCCAGGATGATAATTGGAATTTAGGTAACAACCTCATAAAGATGAGAATCAGAAGCCTTAACCCATTGAAGGGGGTCTCACACCAATCTTGAAAAGATGAGAATAGGATGCCTTAACCCATTTAAGGGGGTCCCACAACTATCTCAAGAGATGGGAATTGTAATTTAAGTAAAAGCCCTAGAAAGTTGAGAATCAGAAGTCTTAACCCATTTAAGGGGGTCTCATCCAATCTCAAAAGGATGAGAATAAAATGCCTTAACCCAATTAAGGGGGTCTCACACATAGCTCAAGAGATGGGAATTAGAATTTAGGTACTAATCCCAGGATAGGAATTGGAATTTAGGTACCAACCTATTATATACCAACCTCGGAATGAGAATCAAAAGCCTTAACCCATTTAAGGGGGTATCACACTGATCTCGAAAGGATGAGATTAGGATTCCATACTCCATTTAATGGAGTCTCACACCTATGTCAAGAGATGGGAATTAGAATTTAGGTACCAACCTCAGAAAGATGAGAATCGAAAGCCTTAACCCATTTAATGGTTCTCACATTGATCTCAAAAAGATAAGAATAAGATGCCTTAACCCATTTAAGGGGGTCTCACACCTATCTCAAGTGATGGGAATTGGAGTTTAGGTTCCAACCCGGAAAGATGAGAATTGAAAGCCTTAAATTTAAAGGGGTCTCATATCAATCTCAAAAATATGAGAATACCCATTTAAGGGGGTCTCACCCCTATCTCAAGAGATGGGATTTGCAATTTAGGTACCAACCCCGGAAAGATGAGAATCAGAAGCCTTAACCCAACTAAGGGGGTCTCACACCAATCTCAAAAGTATGAGAATATGATGCCTTAACCCATTTAAGGGGGTGTCACACCTATCTCAAAAGATGGGATTTGTAATTTAAGTACCAACCCCGGAAAGATGAGACTCATAATCGTTAACAAATTTAAGTGGGTCTCACAGCAATTTTGAAAGGATGAGAATAGTATGCCTTAACCCATTTAAGGGGGTCTCGCACCTATCTCAAGAGATAGGAATTGGAATTTAGGTACCAACCTCAAAAAGATGAGAATCGGAAGCCTTAACACATTTAATGGTGTCTCATACCGATCTTGAAAGGATGAGAATAGGATGCCTTAACCCATTTAAGGGGGTCTCACACCTATTTTAAGAGGTGGGAATTGGAATTTAGGTAGCAACTTTGGAAAGATGAGAATCAGAAGCCTTAACCAATTTAAGGGGGGTCTCACACCAATCTTGAAAGGATGAGAATAGGATGCCTTAACCCATTTAAGGGGGTTTCACACCTATCTCAAGTGATGGGAATCAAAATTTAGGTACTGATCCTAGGACTACTGTGAGCGTGGAGAATTCGTAAAAAGAGCACGGAAAACCTTGGGATCTTTTGCAGAGTGTGAAACTCCTTGGGGAATGTGAAAAATTCAGGTAGATGGTGGAATTCATTCTACGAAAGTGAAAAGTGTGTAGAATTTGTGTCATGAAGAGTGTAGGATTTCGAGGAAAATTTTTACCATGTCTTATCATTACTGTCATTATCAAAATTATCAATTTAAAATTAGTTTTTATTTTTCTTTAACTTTGAATTTTAATTTTCATTCATTATTATATCTTTTTTTTGTATCATTCATTGTTCGTTATAATTTAGGACCAACACATGATCATACAGCTTTTCATTAATTGCACAAAAGTAACAAGTTAACAACATATGCTAAAATCTTGAAAGAAACTTTGTTAAAATTTTCTCCCAACATGTAGTACAATTGTATGTATGTTGGAACTATCAAAATCAAGCAACATTCTGAGTACATCTGAATATCCTATTTCATGTCCTCTTTTCTCTAACCTAGTGCAAAGTAACATTTGTTTGCCCTTTGGGTAAGCTCATGGTCAATCTAACCATCTATGACACGCTTCTTGACAAAGGTCCTTTCGTGTATACTTAGAGGTACAACTATCTCATAGCTCATACGGGCGTAGTTCTTCCAATCTGGACTTGGTTGGAATCCATATGATATCTTATTGTCATCCATTCTTTGCAATGTAATCGAGACTTTGCGGTGCGACACTCCAAAAATATAGTGTTTTACCAGGTCTGCTCCATTTTCTTTTACAATCAGCATTGAACCAATCGGTAGTGGAATTGAAACTGAACCTCTGAACTCTCTGGATCAAACAATATCTTTCTTTCTTTTTAATAGGATGTTGTTCCTACTCATAAATGAAACTGTAGAGAATGATCTGACAAAATCATGGTGATCGATGTGAGGAGGAATGCAGTCTCCTTCTTCATAGATGTTGATAATGCAGTTATTCGAGATGCAATCGTCTAGATGTATACTCTATCTTACCATCCACTTAATCATTCTATTTATCACAGACGACAAGGGATCAACCTCGTCATATCTCAGAATGTCTGGGGAGTTCTATTTGTGAAAATGTGATACCGCCAGCCACACTGGCTGGTGATCCTGCCTTTTTCGTGCATCCATTTTTATGGTTATGAATATGTCTTCTTCATTAATAAACCAGCTTGGCCTTTGTTCCTTAAATAAAAAATGCAATCCAAAATCTTTCTTTCATTGCGTTCTTAGAGTACTCCAGTGTGTAGTGCCAATCCTTCCAAAATATTAACGAGGTTTCCTTGAATTTCTTTATAATATTCAAATTCTTGCTTTCGGACCCTGCTCATTCTTTCAAACTCTATTGTAGGAATCCTATGCGAACGTTGGGGTCAATCCTTTGTCTCATCTTTGGGAGGAATCCATGATTGTGGCGGCTCTGCAAACTATGGTATGTATGGCTTGACCTCTAGGTGGTCTGCATTTTTGAACTTCATGTTAGCAGCTGTGTCATCTTCAAACGTCCCATACCTCTCCAGATGGAGGATGTTACACTCCGGATATTCTTTGAAGGTTTCTGTTGATGGTGTCCTTTTTGGAAGTTCTACTTGACACATGGGGCATCCCGCACAAAGCTCATCAAAAATCCCTGAAGATGCATGCTCTGTAAATTTCTCTGGCTCATCCTCTGCAATCAACAGATTAGTAGAAGTCTCCTTCAAGTTCGGATCATAGATTTATTCTTCATGAATCAAAGCAAGCTTCGTGGCTACTTCCTTAGCACATCTCTTTTCCAATCGCTCCAAGGCTTTGTGCTTGCAACGATTGGCATTTCTACACTACATCCTTCTCAGTGGTGCATCAGGAACTCTTTTTGTGGAAGAACCTACTAAGTCTCTTGTCATCGCTGTAATCATTGATTGCAAGTGACCGAACCTTTCCATCGGGTACTGCACAATTAGAAATTTTTCTCCTTTTTTCTCTTTAGTGCAGAATCCTCTCTGGCACAGATTCTTAACAGTGGTTGTAGCTCTTTTGTTTCTTCCTGGATAACTATACTCATCAGGTGGCCTTCATAATCTACACTGACTTAACTGTAATCTAAGTGAAAATTCACAACAACTCCTTGCACTGCCTTCTCTTTGTCAATTGTGAGATTTAAGCCGTCTTTAGAAGAGAAAATCAGCTTTTGACCCGACATTTTCTTGCAAAAGACAGTAAAATATCAGCGCACTGAAATTTAAAATGAACAAAAATAAAAATAAATCATTATTATGTAGATTTTAGGATTTTACAAGTGCAATTATTTTATTTAGTTGAATTTAGTGAAATTCAAAATTAAAGAGAGATTTAAAAGTGCAAATTCAGATTTTATTTTATTAAAATTGATCTTATTACAAAATTTTGCACCCAGCCATCCTCAAAACAAGCATCACTTTCAAAAAATCATTTTGGAGGACATTAAGTTGTATAATATTTCTTCAAATATCGTCCATAGACACGTAGCGTGGGCCTTTCACCTTAAAAATCTATTAACTGGTAAGATCCTCATGAATAGACCTTCTTCACAACAATTGGTCCCTCCCAAGTTTGTTCAAAATTTCCACCTATACTACGGTGTGTAAGGATAGGTTTTCTAAGGATGAGTATGAGTTCACTGACATTGAGTGTTCTTGGGCGGACCAATTTATGATGAGCCCGGATCATCTTTGCTTGATAGAGTTTTGGATTCTGCTGCACTTATAATCGTTTTCCTTCAAGACTTTCTAATTCTGCAAAACGAAGCCTAGCATTTTCTTCAACTATAATCTGGTTAGTGACGGTTACTCTGAGAGACGGTAGCTAAACTTTCAATAGGAGTACGGCTTCGGACCCATGCACGAGCACATACAGTGTGCATTGAACAGGAGTTCTGAATGTTGTCCAGTAGACCCACAAAGCCTCTTACAACTTCTCGTGCCATCATTTCTTATTTGTGTAATGTTCTCTTCAAAATTTGCAAGAGCGTCTTATTGAAGGCCTCGGCTAGGTCGTTTGCACTGGGATAGTAAATTGAAGACTACCTTCGATTTATCTCATGTCGTTTAATGAAAATGTTGTTCTTTGTGCTCTTGAAGGCTGACCATTTATTGGAAATCACTCTACGCAGAACACCAAAAAAGTAGACAATTTGACTTTTGAAAAACTGAAGAACGTGGTTCACTGTAACCTCTCGCAATTGCACTGCCTCTGCCCACATGGAGAAGTAATCTATGGCGACAAGAATAAATTTATGTCCCTTAAAAGATGGAGGGTCTATCAAATCCACTTTATCTTTGCCCCAACACTTGAATGGCCATGAGACGACGGTTGGGTGTAGCACATTTGGAGGTTGGTGGAAGACCACTCCATGCACTTGACACACCTGACACTTTCTAGTTGTATCCATGCAGTCTATCAACATTGCTGACCAATAATATCCGAGTCTCTTAATTTTCATCTACAACTTTAGCCCTTACTGGTGATCACCACATAATCTGGCGTTTACTTCTTTGATGATATCTTGTGCTTCTGCTCTACTTAGACATCACAGCCACATCTAATCAAATGACATTTTGTAGAGGACATTACCTACCAAAGAATACGACATAGCTCTTCTCGTGATATTATATGCTTCTGAGTTGTCATTTGGTAGTCATCCTGTTTGCAAGTATTATATTAATGGCCTACGCCAGTCTTCAGTATTGTCTACTACTGCAGCTATTATCCCTTCTTCTTTTCTAAACTCACTTAGCCTGTCAAGGTTGATCTTTGAAAAAACTTGACATCCTTGCATTGTCATATCAATGGAATCCTCCAGTAGACACACCAATTCCTTAGCAAGCTTGGCTAAAGTGTCTCCATGGGCATTATCTCCCTGAGGAATCCTAAAAAGTGTTACACTAGGAATACATTCTAACAATTTCATTCCGTACTGGTGATATTCTGCTAATCTTGGTTTCATATTCTTGTATTGTCTAGTAACTTGCAGGATTATGAGTTGTGAGTCACCATAATTGACAATGTCTTCTATGTCCATCGATATTGCTATTTCTAATCTAGTGATCAAAGCTTCATATTCTGCCACATTGTTCATGCACAGCTTTGTCAAGTGGTAGAAAAACCTTAATATTCCCTGATCCGATGTAACAAAAAATCAAACCAATCCCTGCTTTCTCTAGTATGATTGTCTATAACCCTTTATTATTTCTGGCTAATGACGCTCCATCAAAATACATTTCCTAACGTCTGGCTCTGGATAGCTCCACTTATAGTATCTGCTCATCTGGTAAATCATCATTGAGAGGAAACCCAGCTGAAAGTCGTGCGGCTGCAAGGAAATCTGCTAAAATCTACCCTTTTACAGCTCGGAGTGGAACGAAAGTTATATCAAATTGCAATAATACCATGGCTCACCTTGCTAACCTACCAGAAAGCGTCGGTCGGGTCATTAAATATTGCAATGGATTAAACTTTAAAATAAGGTTAACTTTGTGAGAAAGCATGTAGTGTCAAAATTTTTGGACTGCGAAGATTAAAGCCAAATAATTTTCTCAATCAGAGGATATGTTACTTCCGTTGGTATTAAACAACAGCTTAAATAATTTTTGACCTCACTTTTGGTTGATGTCTAGAAAACTTCTTTAGTAGCCTAGGTCTAGCCATAGGATTTTCCTATTGACTAGTCTTAGAAAACTAGAAAATGTACCCTCACCATTAGAAACTCAAATCTCTTCTCTTTACTCAACTTGAAGTTC
>NW_018251407.1:1592-2201 GCF_001263595.1 Phalaenopsis equestris | reverse complement strand
ATGTGAACAAACAAGGAATAGAAAATGAACATCAACCGAGACCTCTAAGAGATTATGCAAATCCTACAGCAGATGAAATTCACTTATCTATCCAAAATCCTGATGTAGCTGCTAATTCATTTGAGCTTAAACCTGCTATTATCCAAATGATACAAAACAATCAATTCGGAGGTACACCAAATGAAGATCTGAACTAACACCTCGCTAGTTTTTTAAAACTGTGTGCCACTTTTAAATATGATAGATTCTCAAATGATGTGCGAAAAGAACCAAAATGTGGAGATTTGAACTAGGTCGTTGACGACACCCTCGACCCCGCTGACGGTGCCCTTGACCCCGTCAAAGGCGAGTTTTTCCTGATGCTACAGGACAAAATTTTTCAGAATTCCACCGAAGGCGCCCTCGAGGACACCGACGGAGAGTTCGACAGTTATGCCTACTCAAGCTTTGGATAACGCCACATTTTGAAGGGATGTTTAGGCAACTCTTGGAAAAGCTCATCCACAACTTTAAAAGACTATTTTGGCCAAAAATTGGAGAGCCTGGAGAAGGAGGGAAAGAATCTAGGGAGTAAAGGAAGTGTTAGAGAGAGTTCCTAGAGATTAGAAA
>NW_018251407.1:0-395 GCF_001263595.1 Phalaenopsis equestris | reverse complement strand
ATGTGAACAAACAAGGAATAGAAAATGAACATCAACCGAGACCTCTAAGAGATTATGCAAATCCTACAGCAGATGAAATTCACTTATCTATCCAAAATCCTGATGTAGCTGCTAATTCATTTGAGCTTAAACCTGCTATTATCCAAATGATACAAAACAATCAATTCGGAGGTACACCAAATGAAGATCTGAACTAACACCTCGCTAGTTTTTTAAAACTGTGTGCCACTTTTAAATATGATAGATTCTCAAATGATGTTGTGAGACTTAGACTTTTTCATTTTTCACTGAGGGATAAGGCTAAGATGTGGTTAAATTCGTTAGCACCAGGATCTATTAGAACTTAGGGAAAACTTCAACAGAAATTTCTATCCAAATATTTCCCTCCGTCTAAA
>NW_018251406.1:0-1520 GCF_001263595.1 Phalaenopsis equestris | reverse complement strand
CAACTCTGCGTACGCTTTCCGTACGCAAATATTTCCGCATTTCCAAGGGCATTTACAAACACAACACCCAATTCATGTGTATTTACATATCTAACACTTAAACTTTACCTTTTTTTACATTTATACCCCCCCAAATCTTTCATATTACATAATAAATATTATTATTTTATTTTATTTTTTTTCAAAGTAAAAATTGAAGTTTGGGTACTAGATATGTAAATACATAAGAATTGAGTGGTCTGTATGTAAATCTTCCTCTATTTTGTTCAAATGTTTTATAATAGCTGCCTTCAGCAATAATCTTTATTGTATAAATTAAAATCAAAAAATAACTTTTCCAAATTAAATTCTAAAAAAAAAAAAAAAGAGAAATCAAACTTTTCAACCAAACAGACAACTGTAGATGAATTGCTTCCCCCAAAAGCCTCCCCAAATAAAACCTTAATCATATAACTAATAAATTGCCTTCACAAAATAATGCACATACAAAAACATATTCCACCATTGGCTTTAGAAAGAGTTTCAGACTAGTTTTTTTGGGGGATTTTCTTACATATCACATTCTTATGTATTCATAAATCTAAAACTCAAATTTTAGTGTGAAGCCTCTCATCCACCTAAGCCTTCTCACCTCAACAACACTTGGTATCATGCTTCTCTTTTAAAGGTCAACATTATTCGCCATAAAACATTGCATGTCTCACCACCATCTTATAAATTTTTCCTTCAATGCATTCCTCCACTTCAAGAATGCAACTTGAATTCTACTAACATCCTCATCTAAATCACTATCACTTTGAACAATAGGCCTAAGGTATCTAAAACGTCAAAATTTTTTAATAATTTGATCACCCACCACTAGATCTACTACTACTAAAACCACATTCCATGCATTCAGTTTTAGATCTACTCAAACGAAGACCTTTAAACTCTAATGTAGACATCCATAATTCAAGTTTTTTTCTAAACTCTTTCTAGTCGTATCCACAAGAACGATATCATCAATGAAAAGCATACAGCAAGGTATATCCTCATGTAAATGTCTAGTACGAGCATCCAAAACTAAAGCGAAAAGACATGGGAGTATAGTAGATTCTTGATGTAATCCAACTGAAATAGGAAAATACTTGGTCAATTCTACTTCTGTTCGAAAACAAATAGCAGCTCTAGCATAAATCTTTAATGACTTGAATATAAGTCAAATCAACCCCTTTCTTTCCTAGAACCCTCCAAAGAGCTTCTCTTGAAATCTTATCGTAAGCTTTTTCTAAATCAATAAAAATCAAATGTAGATTCTTCATGTGTGATATGCAAAAAGATAAAAATTATATGATATGCATGAAAAAACCCTTTCTATTTTCAATGACAACAATGTATAGAAAAAAAAAATTAAAAAAAAGGGGCATTTATATATAAACGACACAATTCTTATGTATTTACATATCCAACACTTAAGCATTAATATTAACATCATACCAAAATAACACTTATATTAACTTTTAAAATATCAAGTGCAACCT
>NW_018251405.1:0-505 GCF_001263595.1 Phalaenopsis equestris | reverse complement strand
CTATTAACTAACTTTAAAGTCATTGTTGGTGTCTTGCTATATCCTGTGTATTGGAAGAGTTTGGCTTATAAATTACACTCTCCTGATGAACATGAAATTCAAAATTTTATGTTTTAGCTGTTATCTAATTAAACTTTGTCATTTTATTAGCTCGATTTTATTGGAAATATGAATTGGGGTAGCTTATAAGTGTGGGGGTGTTTTTGAAAACACCGCGGTATCGTTTGGATCGCGTGTTTTGCCCGTTTATCCGAAAACACGGTTCCATTTTTACACTAAATGCAGACCGCGAGTCGAATCCTGTGATCGACGGGCGGGCTGCCTTTCAGGATAAGCTGCTTATTCTGAAACCCACAAGCTTCCCCAAACGCATCCTAACTCAAAACCAAATGTGCTGCCTATAAATGCTAACTAAATTTGTGATAAAATACCTTTTTTTTTTCTTTTTTTTTTTTCTTAAAAGTTACATGCATACCACTCAATTCTTTGTATTTACCTATATAAA
>NW_018251404.1:0-1704 GCF_001263595.1 Phalaenopsis equestris | reverse complement strand
CATCTATGAGTACAAAATATAAAGTACAAAACAAGTTGTCTTCAAATCATTGTCAGCATATTTATACATCTGCATGCCTGTCACTGCATGCCTGCCAATAGAAGATCTTCTCGCAAACTGTGTTATGAGTTACTAAACAAGCTGACCTTCTAAGCTGTTGTTTTGGGATGGCCTAGTTGTGCAACGAGTTTATAACTCATATGGTTGCAACTCTTCAAGTTTCAGATCTGGCTGAAATTCGTATGGAGTTTTGTCATCACTCATCCTTCTGAAAGTTATCGACACTCGACGGTGTCAGACTCTCGGAATTCAATGTTTCGCTATATTGGCTCCATTTCCTTTCAGAATTAGAACAGACCCTCTTGGTAAAAAAATTTTGACAGATTCTCGGAATTCACCTGGACTGATTATCTCTATATCTGTACCGAACAGTATACTGCTCTCCGATATGCGGGAGACCATACAGAACGGACGAACAAAATCGTGATGGTCAATATGCGGAGGGATACAATCCCCTTCTTCATGGATATTAATTATGCAACTATTGGGGATGCAATCTGCTGGAATTATGCCATATTGGACCATCCGTGTGATCATCCATCTTTACATGGGTGGCATTGGCTCCACCTACTCATGTTGTAAAATTCCTAGAAGATTTCCTTGTCGATCTATCTTATAATTGTAACAGCAGCCGCATTCTATCGTAATGTGACTCTTGCCTCTCATCCATTTTTTAGGCTCGGAATACGTTCTTCCGGATAGTAGTCCTGCTTTGCCTCTGATTCAAAGGTTGAACACACAATTAAGTACTTCTTGTTGCTCTGTAAGAGAAAATACCTCTGTATATAATTCCAATCCCTCCAGAATATTAACATAGTCTCCATCGACTATTTCAAAATATTCGAAAACATTGCATTTAACTTTATGTATTTTTGCAAGTTCGACTCTGCCTGGATATGATAAATAACGAGCTTCATCATTTAACCGATTATTAATGATTGGTTGCCATGTTAATGGTGGTATTATTTTCACCGGATTATACGCCTCAATTTGAGTTGGCGCATGAAAAATGTCCCATGGATGATGTTGAACTGTGTTTGTATCATCGATCGGCAAATCATCATATCTTATCAATTCATTGGCTGATGAGTAATCATCATAATTACCATATTGTCCCAGATGTAAGACATTGCAACCTGGGCATTCTACAAAGGCTCCTGTAGAATGTCCTTGTTCAAATGTTGCAGAATGGCTAGTGGAAAAAACCGAACTGTAATTGGAGTGAATCCATGTTGGTGATGGTTCCGAACGCTGTACTGACTGTACTTCATCCTCTATCAATGGCAGACTGTCAGAAGACTCCCTCATGTCGACATTATACATGTATCCTTCCGGGATCGCAAAAAACTTTGCTTTTTCTTTTTGTGCTTTGGCAAGAGCTCTTTGTTTTCTCCGATCAGCATTTCTTCGCTGATTCCTACATAATGAGGTGAAAGGTATTTTCTGATTGTCGGCAACTATCAAATTTTCTGCCGAAGTAGCTATCATGGAAGGCAAACGGCGGCTTGGCCCTTCCATTGGATCTTGTTCTTCAATAATTTCTTTCCCTTCTGAGGAGGAGAGAATCCTGGTGCTGAATTTGAGCAATGAGAGCAATCTCTCTTTTTCATGTTCTCCAACAGCATCCATTAGTGGATTTTTGTA
>NW_018251403.1:34989-54506 GCF_001263595.1 Phalaenopsis equestris | reverse complement strand
GAATTGACAAAAAAGACCCTCTCGGCTCTTCTTCTTGAATGCGGAGCTACATTCGGCCGTTGCACGTAAAATTTCTTCGTCGTTAAATAAAATTAACTTTTTTATTTTTGGTTTGATTTTTTGAAAATCTGAACATGAAAAAATTATTTCATGCTGCAGAGACGAATGCAGTGTTCGATCTTCACCGTCGATCATCATAAAGATGTATTTCATTAGGTCCCACTTTTAATTTTTTTTTTAAATTAATTGTGATAATCAATGATAGAGATCAGATTTATATGGAATAATTTCTCGGTAGGAAGAGAAGTTTTGCTTTTATTTTTTATTTTTATTTTATTTTATTTTAATTTTAAGAAAATTGAAATATGTTTAATTCAGCAAGTTGTTTATAAAAATATTTATTTAGATACTTTAAATATATTTTTTTTAAAATTGATTTTATTTCAGAAAATGAAAAGTTATAAAACTATAACAATTAATAATTTTAAAGATAAAAAAAATGAATAAAAATGAAAGCAGTTGGGACCTTACTATTCAATGGTTTAAATTGGGTTAAATAGATTGACTTAATAAATTTTAAATTTATTTTAGCATAATTTAAACTGTATAATAATAATAAAATATAATACTTCAAGTACTTCAAATTTTTTACTTAATAATTCATTCCTGAATATTTCAGCTATAATTCTAAATAAAAAAAATTTAGAGATAATCTAAAATTTTCATTTTTGGTCATTCATTCAAAATAAAAAATAAAAAAAAATTGGATAATATTAAGATAATTTGACTCTTCAAAAGTTCATAACTATTTTCGATTTTTTTTTTTAAAATAAGTTTTGAGCGTATTTTAGATTCTATATGAATCAAATTTCAACCTTATTTTATTCAATTCTAAAAGCCTATTGGAAGTACGTTTCATATTCTTTGAAGTTGTTCAAAGGCACAACATCTTGTTCAAAACACGACTTTCGAACTCGTGATTCGAATGAGATACAAACCGTTTCAAGAAAAATTTGAATAGGTGCCTTACATCTTAAGTTCGAATCATATCTGAATCACAAATTTCAAATTAAATTTGAACTTAGCATAAATAAAATTTGAATATGATTCAAAATTTAATCCATTTGAATCCTTTTTTAGATCTTTTTTTTTTCAATAAAATAAACAGTCTTGTTCAATTATGTCTATTATTGTGCATATAGATCTTCCTTAAGAAAATAGATCAATATCTAATTTTTTTTTTTCATTTTAATGTAATATGTAGCACTAAAAATGATAACTTTTATATAAAAATAAATTAGATAACTTAAAATTTAATATTATAATAATTTGATTTGCTTTTTTAACTATTATTTTTATGGATTGACATAATAAATTAAAATATAAATGGTAAAAATTACATTTTGGGAGAATTTGGAAGTCAAAATTGAAGGAATCAGTTTTGACAGGGTAGTGATTGACACGAATATTGCGTGAGCTCATAGGATTTGGCATTTAATCCAATGGCTCCGCATATATGGGCCCCAAGTATGACCGTTGCCATCTGGGGCCAGCTGTCGTGAAGATTGGGCATGACATGTTGAGAATGAGTGTTCATTCTATCTTTTTCAATGAGGGCTGTGTTTAGAAGTTTGGCAAGTATTGCTCATCAAAAACATCCATGAATTGACTCATTACAAGTTGAGCTTTATTGTTAATCATGTCAATTCATCATGTTTATGAGTTAAGTTTATACTTAGTTTGAAAATAATTTGGTTTGAATATAGTCTGCTCGAATGCGACACGTATATACTGAACCTGAGTCTCAACTGACATGACACTAAAATATTTAATTTGTGATGAGTTAGTATCAGCCTAATTTAAAATAATCATAATGTTTTGACATGATAATTTTCATAAACTTGTAAAATTCATAACTTTACATGAATTTTTCATTACAAAAATCAAGATTATAAGTTAATTTTTTTTAGGTGGACATGAACCCTTCCTATGTGGTGCAACTGACTGACCGAATCCTAACTCGAATCTTAGTGGGTTGATTCCAACAATAATTTTCTTATTGAGTTTACTATTGTTACTCATATTAAAAAAAAATTAAAGACGATATCACATATAAATAAAATTTTGAAGAGTTTATTAAATGAAAACTCTAAAAAGCTTCAAACTTCTTAATCATTATTAAAAATAAAAGTGATTGCAACATCAACAAATATTTAGAAGTATGATTGTAGAAAATATGATTGTAAGGGTCATGTTAGATTAGATGACTGTTGTTGTTGAAATATCTGATTTAAATTACATGACTTATTGTTTTTCCTGTTAAGACTTATAATAGGAAATAATTTATTCACAGAAAAATTTATGAGGAATAAATTCTTTCATTAATATAAGAAGATATTTTCTTTTCATATATTAGGAATTATTTGTTTTCCTATTTTATATTATTTCCTATTATCTCCTAATAATTAATATGAATTAACTATTTGAGATATCAGGTGATATATCTTTTCTTTTTTATTATTTTTTTCTATTATAGGATTCTCGTAAGGGTTATTTATAACCCATTTCATATCAATGAAATTAAGTATTCTACTTTATTCCGCATTATTCTAAAATTTTAACATGGCATCAGAGTCTAATTTCGTACTCTAGCCACCAACCCTCCTTTCATCCTTGGGGGAGGGAGGGAGAGGAATAACAATTTTTTCTCCAGACCCCTTGCAACACTGCTCTACGTCGGTTTCACCGAGACTTGCTGCGAGCGCATCAACTTCACCCATATCGACATCTCCGCTCGCGCAACTAATTTCGACGATGACCTTGATCCTAATCTTCTTCCCAAGCGATTCAGAAACTCTGTTGTGCTCACGGAATCCATTCCCATTCGAAGTTTCAGGGGCGACCGCTTACCGATCATCCTGCCGTCAAGTACGGAAGACCTCCGGGCGCACTTGTTGTTCCCCGTACGCCGCTCTGTCCGGCTACGAGGCTGTCTCCTTCATTTCTTACTGGTATGAATATAAAATGGAGTGAGGGAGATCGGGTGAGATGGATCTACGGCTCTGTGTGCTCAGATCAACCTCACTGATCGCCTCCAGCAAGTATTCCGATGGGCCACTAGATCGGTCGAGATCTTCTTCTCCCGCAACAATGCTCCCATCGCCACTCGTCACCTGCAGATTCCTCAAGTTTTCCGATTCCGTAGGTTCCTTCCTTTTTCCGCATCGAGGTTCCTTCCTATTTCCACAGGCTAGGAATGGAAAGCGCGTTCGAATCTACGCAGCAGCAAGAGGAAATCTAGGGAATATTCCTATAGTAGAAATCAAGATTCCCTTCTGATTACTGCCTCCTTCCCTTTCTCCGGTTCGCCTCCAGCAGCTACCTTCAGAAATTTTGGGCGCCTCGTAGAAGAAAGGGAATTGCCTCCTCCTCCAAGCACCCCGACATTTCTTCACGCAGCTTTTCTGGATCTCCAACGTCTCCTCATTCCAATCATAAAACCAATGGCATGAGGATGTGAATCAGTTTCTCCTTGTTGTACGCAGAGCTGCAACAGTCTTCTACGCCTTCCTCTCCAAATCACCTTGAAGAAAATCCACCATCCCTCATATACGTTTCGGGATGGCTCTCCTACAATCATATTCTAATGCTTCCTCTGGGATGGGAGTTGCTGATCACTGTCGAGACACATTCTTAGAGCTACAAAGAAAGAAAACACATCGATATGTGATTTTCAAAATTTACGAGAAGCGAAAGGAGGTGGTTGTGGAGAAGACTGGAGGTGCTGCTGAGAGCTACGATGATTTCTTGGCAAGCCTGCCTAAAAATGATTGTCGATATGTCGTCTATGATTTTGATTTTGTGACACAAGAAATGTGCAAGAAGAGGAAGATTTTTTTCATTGCTTGGTCTCCATCTGTTTCTTGAATTTGAGCCAATATGTTCTACGCAACGATGAGCAATGATTCAGGCGAGAGATGGATGGAGTTCATTATGAGATTCAGGACCTTCCGAGCTCAACATTGTGGTACTCAGAGATTGAGCAAATTAAATAGCCTCTGCTCTTTTTGGTCCATATTAAATTTGCAAAAACACATTTATAATGGTTGTTGTGGTATACTGCTTTGAATATATTGCTACATGGACATGCTTCATGATCTCCTCCACCTTCATTATATATATCCAGAGCAATGTGAACTGGACACTAGGCTTGGCTATCCTTGCCATCATGACGTTCATCTCCTGCATCTTCTTCTTCCTCGGTAGCAGATCGAGTTCATCCCTATAATCCCTCCTACGGCTATTCCTTTTTCCTTCGAAGTCGGATTCGACACCATCATCAAGATCATTTCAAGCAAATTCAGTGAACTCGCGAGGGTGGCACCAACGATGCTGCCACCCGCCTCATCATCTCGCCAGAGATATCGATGTTGTGGATCGGACAAGCCGTCCATTTCTCCTGTCAGGCCGAGTTGCATTTCCAACCTCAAAGTAGCCATTAGAACCGGAGACCTCTCTACATTCTTCTCTGCATCCGACAATTCTCGTAGCTTCTGTTGCACCTTGCTTTTTTCTGTATGCTGGGGCAGCCAGTTTTCAGAGTCAATTTATGTAGCCTTTGCTGTGCCTCAATTTTTTTTCTGCGTAGGTGCCTGGTTCACTACACCATTGCGATTTCAGCGGTTTTCCCTACGCAGGCATTTGGGCAACTGCAGACTTGCATTTTCCGCAAACAACGGACATTATTTTCTCTTTCTAGTAAAAATTTTGGTTCACCAATGGGATTTATTTTTTTCTCTCCGGTGCAAATCACGGAAGAACTCCAGTTGAAATTCCAGTTTTCACTCTCTAATGAAAGTCTTTGTCCCCTGCAGAATCGCACAGAGCACTAGCCTCCTTGCGGTCTCTCCCATGGTAGTTTTCCCTGCATTTTTTTCAGTCGCAGATCCTTCCTGCAGGATCTTCCAGCCTTCAGACCTCTCGATTTCCTTCCAGGACCGTCGAGGCACCTCCTTATAGCGGGACCTATCCCTTGATGGCTTTCCTACCATTAGAACTCCCTCATGTAGTCCTTCCTGCCGGTGAAATTCCGTCCTGCGACCTTTTTTGCCGCTAGAGCTTCCTGCGTACATATCTGCTGCCGACTAGACCTTCGAGCTTACTCCTGCAGCTAGTTCTCTCCTTTGCAGCCTTTCCCGCCATCGAACCTCCCTCATGCAGCTTTTCTTGCCATCAAATCTACCTCAACAAAATTTTCCTTGCAGATTTTGGCCAGCTCTTCCCAAGGAAAGCACTGCTCTTTCCTGCAGCATTATTGCAGCCTTCTCCGAGCACTACAGTTTTCTTAAGCACTGTTGTTGGCCCTCTGCTGCTTTCTTGCAATCTCTCTGCAACCTCCTTGTAGCTTTCCTGCAACCTCCCTGCAGCCTTCTTGCATCTTTCATGCAATTATCATTCAACCGGTGACTTACAAATTCATCAATGTCTCGAAATTGAGGTTAACCCTCTTCCAGGCCACTCTCACGCTTCGGCCACTCTCAGGATTCGACACTCTCAAGCGTCGGAATTCTCGGCTTCGAAGCTCTCAGGCTTCGGCGCTCTCAGGTTTTAGCACTCTCAGGCTTCGACACTTACGATTTGAGGATTGTTGGAGTTTTTTTGTCAAATTAATGCTACCTGTCCAGTCAGCATACCACAGCCGATGTTTTCAAATTTAAGTTAAAATATGGTTTTCAACCATGTTAAAATTGAGGGGGAGTGTTGAAATATCTAATTTAAATTACATGGTTTATTGCCTTTCTTGTTAAGACTTATAATAGGAAATAATTTATTCCTAGAAAAAGTTATGAGGAATAATTTTTTTTCCTTAATATAAAGAGATATTTTATTTTCATATAATTTTCATATATTAGAAATTACTTGTTTTCCTATTTTATATTATTATCTCCTAATAATTAATATGAATTAATTATTGGAGATATCAGGTGATATATCTTTTCTTTTTTATTATTTTTCCTATTATAGAATTATTGTAAGGGTTATTTATAACCCCATTCATATCAATGAAATTAAGTATTCCATTTTATTCCGCATTATTCTAAAATTTCAACACTTTCCAAGTAGGAGTGTCAACAAAAGAGAGTAATGAGGTTATTAATATTGGTAATGGATAATGGGAGAGTGGTTTTATCCGCTACTATGATATGCTTATTGATGAAAATGCAAATGTACATAGTCGAACAAATAAAAAATCGACGAGCAAGAATATCGTCAAATAAAGATTAATTTTGTAATTACAGAAATTGATCTATAAAATTTAATTTGAATGATCAAATCGGAGTGATGCAACAATTTAAGTCTAAAATTTTATAACAAACTAATGTCAAGGTCCAACTCGAATAAATTTAGGATGTGAAGTTCTATGGGTCAGATTTTACATATTTCAGTTGGACTAACTTTTAATCAAATAAATGTCTGAGTTTGGTCTTAAGGTATTAAGATCCAATCAATGATGGATGCTATATTGCTCTAACAAGTCTATAGTGTAATAATACTGTTGACCTCACTTTTGGTTGAGGTTTAGTTTTCCCTCTTTAGTAGCTTAGGGTCTAGCCATAAGATTTTCCTGTTGACTATTCCTAGAAAAATAGAAAAGGAACCCTCACCTTTAGAGACTCTAAACTCTTCTGTGCTCAACTTGAAGTTCATTATACTGGTCCTAACCTCTAACACTTAGTAGGTGGGGCCACTATAGAGAAAGCTCAAGGGGAGTCCCCATAGAACTGCTTGGTCTTAAGATTGACCATGGGTGTTGGTCTGGAGCTAGTTCACTCACTTGTATAGTTCACTCACTTGTACTCACTTGCACTCACTTTCACTCACAACCCTAAAACCCATTAAACCCAAACTTTGTCGATTTTGATTCCTGGATCCTTTGGGAGACTCATTAGATGGTCCCCTAGACCCACTGGCCCTAGGCTAGGGTTTAGCTAAGACCAGTACATAGAAGAACCAAATAGGAATTTCATTGGTCCATAGCTCATATAAAGTAGTTGGCACCCTAATTCTGACAAAATGACCAACTCGACATTTTGCCACCAAATCCACCCAAATTACCTAAATACCTCAAAACCCCAAATTTGACCAAAATTTCCAAATTCATCAATAATACCCAAAATTATTCAAAAATCATCTCAAACCATTTGAAACAACCCAAATTGCCCAAAACATCCCAAAAATTCCAAAATTACCAAAATACCCTCAAATTTGCCAAAATTACAAAATACCCTTGGTAGCCCAAACTGTCCCAAAACCCTCAAAATCATTTCAAATGTCCCCAAAACCAATTTGGACACTTTAATTGAACCCAATTTGGCCAATTTGATGTTTTTGGCCAAAACCTCCAAATGGCCCCCAAATTGCCTTTAAAGGCCCAATTTCTCCAAATTCACCTCACATATCCATCAATTTGGCCCCAATCCTCCCCAATTTCAATTCTAAACTCAAATTAAGCTTTCATATGATCAATTCAAACCAAATCCAAGCCTAATTGACCCATGCTTTGAGCTCAATTTTGATCTAAATCAAACCCTCAATTTTGACCCTATGACTTAATCTCACCTAATTGAACCATATGATCCACTCAATTGCCCCAATTTGAATCCTAAATTCTTCCTAAAATATTTAAACATCAAATTTTACTTTCAATTGGCCTTGTTCAAGCCTCCATTTCATTCAATTTCAATCCACATTCAAAATCTCCAAATTTGCCCCAAAATGGTTGTCTCTAAATTCCACCAAATTGAATGCCCTAACCCCAAAATTGACACCCAATTTATGTTGAAAACTCTTTATGACATTCCTATATGCCATTTTGAATCATCAATTTGGACTTAACCCAACCTTAGCCTAACATAAACCTAAGTCCAATCCAACACCCCCAAATTGACTAAATGACCAAAATCCTCCAAATTGAACTCCCAAAGCAACTCAAAACCACCCCAATTCTCTTCCAAACTCTCTTTGGCAATCATCTACATAATATTGATCAATCAATTGAGCTCAATGTCATGGCTAGCCTAACCCAAACCCAACTTATGGCCATTTTGACCCAAATTGAACCCCTTCACTAAAATTGACTTAACCATACCAAAGTCACCAAATTGATGATACCACAACCACTGAGCACACTCTATTGACCAGGCTAAACCACCTTGAATCAAATTGGTGAGCTATGGATCAAGGGTCCTCTAATTTAAGGGAAATTATCCCATTTTTGGGTCTAAACCAAAATATCCCCACCATCATCACTAACTAATTAAACCTCCCACTAGCTCACATGACCACCTCCTCTGCTCTGGCCAGCCACCCTACTCATCGGAAAATGCTAAAACTGTGAGCCCCCACCCCTAAATCAAACCCAATTTCAACCTTAGAGGCCATCTCACCCTAATTGCTCTTCAGAACTCCTCAGCCCTCCACCTAAGCATCTCTTTGCGCCCATCAATTGGCCCTGGTAGCCAGCCCAAGCTCCTCTATTTAATCAGCCCCCTCCATGGCCAAAGGAGAGGAGTTCCAAATATTTGAGGAAACTCTGCCAAAATCTCACCACAGGCTCTCCAAGCATCTCTAAGCTCAAGCCAACCATCTTCCCCCTCTGGTTCCCTCTGTGAGAGTTCAATTTTGAGCTCAAAATAAGGCTAAAATTAGGACACATTCCTCCACAGCTCCACAGTGAACCAAACTCCAATTATTTGTGCACACACTATATCTATAGTGAAAGGAGTTGCTCCCCCACAAAAGCCCTCTCTCAAACAGCCTCTAACCTAGCTCTAAACCAACACTTGAAATCGAGTTTGATCAAAATCATACCTAGAAAATTTACCAGGGCTTGAGACTTCATCCGGAGGTTCGTTGGATCTAATTAAAGCTACCACAACCATCTGATTGAGGCCTCCCCTCTCAAACAAAAGTATTGAGCTCTAACCCTAGCTCGAGCTTCTTTTGATTCTCCATTTGCAATGACTTAATTTCATACTTGATTAACTATATAGATGTGTTCATCTTGAGTAGATGAATGTTTAGAAACAAACCCCATGTGATTTGGTTGAGTCTAGGCAAGATCTTATGCTTTTAGTATGTACGACTTACGGTTTAGGTCACTTGGGGATAATAACGGGGAGTCGTCCGATCGCGCGTTTATTTAATCAATGGAGGAGATCGATCCAGACAGACTCTTGGTGCGTGAACTGCGGGCCGCGTGACATTCCTAGGTGAAAAGCACAATGAATGGGGGTGTGCCGTGTGTGAGTTCGGAGCCGCTGTAGGATGAGTTGTCGTCGCTTGGATAAGTAGAAAAATATGAATTTTTTGAATTATTTTAAATGCATGAACTTCAAAAATTCATATCTTTCTTTAGAAAAATCATAAAAATAAAAGAAAAATACCCTCTTACTCAGTGAACAGAGGAAAATAATGTGGACTAAAAATAAAAATTATTTTCTTATTCACTTATTTTTAATAAATTAAATACCCTTTGGAGCATTTTAATTCATTATGATTAAACATTCTTCACCATGGCTTTAAATTTTGAGGATTTGTTCCTCATGACAGAGACTATGTGCCCTAATTTTTTTAAGGTCAGATGACAACTCTATGCTTATAACCTTAATTTTCAAGGTGTCCATTTTGGCTTATTTTAATTATATAAATTAAAAGATCACTTGGAAAATTATGAGAATAAAAATACATTTATACATTAAAAATAATTTTTATGGCTTTACAATTTTTTACAGGGACTTCCTAAGGTCATTTTCTTTAATGTTGGTTATTTTAAAGATTTTTTGAGTTATTTTATTTTTGTCTTATTTTTGGTATTTGAAATAGAAAAATATGTTTTAAATTTTTAAAATTTGATTTTAATTCCTCCTAAATTCCTTTGACTACTATGAACCTACCAAACCAAATTTTGTAATTTTTTTATTTATATTTTATTTTTTAGAATTATTTTAACCAAAATAAAGGTAATTTACTTTGACAATTGGAGTTTCTAATGTTAGAGGTGTCCTCTAAATTTGGAAAAATTAGAGAACATCTCTAGACATGTGAGGAATGAACCCTCCAAATTTCATAATTTTGTGATTAGTATTTAATTATTTATAATTTAAATAAGTTTTAGAGTATTTAATAAATTTAAAAATAAATTTAAAGAAAATATTTTTGATTTTTATTTCACAGTATTCTTCTCTGTTCACTGAGCACAGGTAAATCTTTCCTTTTTTTAAGAAACTTTTACACCAAGTAATGGATTTTTAAAGTTTCTGTAATTATTTGAAATCGAAAGTACCTTTAATTTTCTACTTATCTGTGTCAACGCTGACTGTATCCTCATACGCGTCGAGAACCCACACACCGCATTTTGATTTGATGCCACTATCCACGTCAGCCTGCTATTCACGCAATGTTAGTCCATTCGACGCGATCTTAGCCATCTATTCGATACATGCGGAAACAGACGATTCTTGGTCATTGTCCCCAGTCTCCCCAACCCAAGAACCACACATTTTCTAGATCTAAGATCTTGTTCGATCCTTAACCAAATCACATGGGGTTTGTTTCTACACCTTAATCTAGATGAGACAAACTTATCTATACAGTTACATGTGCATAAAATACAAGTTTGTTTCAAAAAGGCTCAAACCAAGAGTAAAATGGGAAATTTTGAGCTATACCTTGGTCCGAGAGGTGTGGACTCAATCAGATGGTTGTAGAAGCTTCGCTGGAGTCCCACAAACGTCCTTCAAGTGTCAATTCAATATGTGGTTGGGTTTGTGTAGGAGTTCCATCAGAGGGTGGTGCGGCCATGGTCAAGGTCTGGTACAGAGGGCTCGGGGAGCGTCAATTTTAATGGGGAACTTCCTCTCTTGCCCTGGAGAAGTCAGGAGTGAATCAATTTAGGATTTTGATGAGGATTGAGGTATCACCATGAAAAGCCCTTGAATTTTGAACTCAAAATTAGAGCAATGTAGTGGGCATGAAAGCTGGAAAACAGTGGGGATGAGCTTCAGAAGGATGTTATGGTGGCAGAGTTTTGTTAAGGTTTGAACACTCTCCTTCATTTGGTCATGGGAGGTGCTTAATTTATAGCCATGGCCATGGTGGCCAACAGGGCAAGATAGGGTGTCCAATGGGAGGCTGAGATGGAGGGAAGAAGAGCTTCAACGGCTAATGGAGATGAGCCACATCAACGGGTCCCAGTTTTGGGTTTAACCCTTGGAGAGACTATCAGATTTGGTGTTTTCCTGTGGCTAAATGACCGGTCAGGGAAGGTGTGGTCACCTCCACATTGAGAGAGGTCAGGGAGGCTGTGAGGTAAAGTCAATTTGGTCTCAAGAGGGCTCATGGTCAAAGATCAAGGGAGAAATAAAGGTTAGGCAAAGTTGGTTTGGGTTGGGTTTAACCCCTTGGTCAAGTGGCTAGCTCAAGTCCAAGGTGGCTAGGAGGATGGGTTTAACCCCAAGGGAGGTTTGGGTTGACTTGAATGGTTGGTTTGAGCATGGGGGAGAGGGCTTGGATGTTTCATCAAGAGTGAAAGCTTATGTGAGAAGGAAAGGGGAAGAGCCCCTCAATTTTCCATTTTTGAAAAGGTTGAATTTTATGGAGCCCAAAGATGGCTTCATGAGTCATACCATGACATGCATGATGCCATGAATGAATTTCAAGAGAAAGGAATTTTTAATTTTTATGAATTTTGGGAGGGAATGTCATGATACCCAATTTGGATAAAGATTCAAATGCATGTATGATATGATGCCATGATGGATGGTGTCATTAAAAGGATGATGAGGATGGAAAATTTTTCATGTGAGCTTGGATATGTGTTCTCAAATTTATGAAATGAGCTTTTAAATATGCATATGAATGCGGGCTTTTAAAATATATATGAAGGTGGGCATTCATGAATTTGATTAATCATAGGCTAAATCAAACGGGCTTGAATTTGATCATAATTGGACTTAGACATGATGAAATTTAGTTTGGATTTGAAATTGAAGGAATTTGAAATCAATTTATTGGAAATTAGGGATGATTTGAGGACTTTGGGCATTTAGGGACAATTTGAGAAATTTGATCAATTTTGGTAAATTTGGGCTCATTTGGTGGTTAGGATTAATCTTAGGAATGTTTGGAGTGAATTTGGAGATTTTGAAAATTTTTGTGGCATGAATGACATTTTAGTAATTTTGGTCAATTTGGGGGATACTTTGAGAATTTTGAAGAAATTGGGGTATTTTGGGCAATTTAAATGATTTGGAATTGTCCAACATGATTTTTTAGTGGAAATGGATAATTTGAGCAATTTTTGAATCAGGGGGCATTTTGGTAATTTTGTAGAACTTTGGGGGTAAGAGGCCAATGTTGGATGTTTAGGTGGAATCGAAGATCATTGGATATGCCAATCATGATGTTACCCTTCTGGTGCCATGAGACTAATGAGAGAGTCCATTTTTTATCCTCTATGTGTTGGTCCAGACCACCCTAGCCAAAGGTTAAGGGCTTTGGGACCACCCACATGAGTTTCCAAAAGAATGGGGAAAAATGTAGAAAATTGTCAAGTGTGACTGATTTTAGGGTTTTGGGAATGCGTGTGATAGGTTCAAGTGTTTGTGTAAGCCTGACCAAGTCAAAGCCACCTAAGGTATCGATACCAGCTGGTTTGTTTTGTACAAATCGATCAAGATAACCCTAAGTGTTAGATGTCAAAACCATACATGTGGAACTCACAAAAAAGTAAAGAGGTGTTTAGAATTTCAAATAGGTAGAGTTCCATCACTAGTCTAAAATAGTCAACAGGAAAGTCCTAAAATACTCTTTCTTGGGTCGATATTCAGTTCGTTGGTCTGCAGGGTGAAGAAGGATGTCGCGAGGCTTCTAAAAGAAGAAGACTAGACCTCAACAAAAGTGAGGTCAACAGTTGGGTCAGCTAATGACATAATATCTCACTCACATTAATTTTTTTTTTGACAATATATGTTCCACTAAGTCCACTATTAGCATTGAGTACATCATTCTCTACATTCTCAAAGGCTTGTGACAATCCCATCTTTAAGACATTCATTCAGACCAAACTAACTCCAATTAGCCTTATGAATCTACTATCTGCTTTGAAGTGAAGAAATTAATAGCTCCACTGACCAATCACTAATGCCAACCGACTTACACCTCTCTATATGTAACGAGTTAAAGAAAGCTCTGCCTCTCTTACAAGATGAGTCTGCAACAATTAGACTCCACCACATTTCAATAGAACCTAACACAATATATAGATGACAATTTTCTATCAGATATGCAACAAGCAGGGTCCCAATGACTTTCAATATTGGTATCGTTTGAATCCACATTATCAATTTGCAAAGTTTCCAATTAGTACAACTCTCCTAACATCATCATCTCCCTCTAAGGATTGATACTTATACTCCGTGTTTCTAACAATCCCATTGTAAAATTCTCTAAAGTATATCAATTGAAAGTTTGACTCTAGTTCTGTGGATGTTGATGATGTTTATAGATGTGTCAAGGTCTATCAATATACAATTTAGCAAAGTACTGTACACCAAGGTTGTGACATATAGTAGGTGATTACGCTCAATTGTGCCTAAAAAGTAATCGTCATTGATGAAGGAAATACTAAGCATATACTATGAGGGGCCTAAATGTATTAACTTGACGTCCATGAAAAAACTTGAAAGAACTCGGGCTCTAAAAGATCCTATACCAAAGTCTCTGGAGCTATAGAGGAAAACATCAATATTTCATAAATGCTCAACAGTGCTGAAGCTTCTTAAGTTGAGCTAGGATATTATAGTCCACCTTGTCCAACGGGCTATTACGACTCATATCTAGAGCTTGAGAAGTAAGGCTATTTTTAAAGTCTTGAGTAACTATATTATTCCCCTTATCCTGGGTTTCTCTAAGGGGAACTCTTCCCGGACGAGGCGTCATAGTTCGTTCTCAACCAAACCTACTAGATGTCTTAAATAAGGGATCCAAAGAGATGAAACCCATCAAACAAGTCATCAGTCCGATCTGTAGATCGGGGTTTAGGTTGAGGTGATGGATCCTCACTTCTGTAAGAATCTTCCTCATCATCGTACACCTATAAAGCACCAACTAAAGTGGGCGTAAAAGGAACATCATTCACATAAAAATCAAAGCTATAAAAATCAAAGATATAAAAATAGAAAGAGTAGCCAAAACATGGAGCTTTCATTCCATCAAAAGAAGAATAAACTATATAATCATCATTGGGTACATTTTCTTGTAGTACATACTTACTCATAGCTACTCATGAAACATCATCTAGTACAAACCCAAATAGTACAATAAATTCCAAGTCAATCCCTCATAGCTATTTACTAAATAAAATGACAATCATGACGTACAATAAACTCCAAGTCACCGCATCTCTTTTTACATGAAACAAATGGTTGTACTTGCTTTCCATGATAGCCTCCCCAACATTTGAAATAAATTGCAATCTTGCTCCACTCTCTATATTTTCATCGGCAACACTGACATCAATAAAGGCCATGAATGTTTCAACTAAAAGAAAATTAATCAAGTCTGGGCATGTATACTTCAATGAGAACTTCTTCCCTTACAATTACTCATCCCTACCTTCTCCTATCACTAGCAACTCTTTCAACCCACCTCCACTTGAATTCCATCCTCCATTTTTCTTCTTTGTCAACCTTTTCAACCTTGAACAATGATTTAAATTTCCAATGAGAAAATTTTAAAAATCATTTTAATAAAATAAAACTTCTTTAAAAAACTCATAAAGCTCTTGGCACGTCATGTAATATAATTTATATTTTATATTTTATATTTTTATTTGGGTTTTAATTAATTTAATTAATTTATTGATTTTTAGGCTTTCTATTTCATTATATACTACTAGAAATTATGATGTTATGTTCAAATTAAAATATATAAATATCTATTTATGTTTTTCTTTTCATAATTTTTATTTAAAATATATAATTTTTTTACTTCACTTTTCGTAATTTTGTTGCCATAGTTTATAATTGTATTATTAAGTGTATGTTAAAATATTCTTCTTGAGAATATTATTTATTTGAAAAGTATTTTGTAAGATTGCTTTAATATTTATAATTTCTTTTGTGACTTTTGATGCTTGATTGAAAATAATAACTTTTATGTGAATTAACTGCTTTACATGGCTAAGAATTAGAGACTTAAAAAAAAAAGAATTTACAGAAGTTTGCAATGAAACTTACAAAATAATAATAATTAGGGGTGTAACCGCAACGAACACAAATGAACAGAACTTATTCGTATTCGATTCGTTTGAAATTAAGTGTGTTTGAAATAGTCTCGTGTTTGAAATTATTCGTGAAGTTATTGTTTGTGTTCTGTTTGATTTGTTTGAAATATATTTCAAATGTTTGCAATGTTTGAAATGTTCAAATTGTTCGAATTATTCAAATTGTTTAAATTATTCTAAATCATGCAAATTTATTTGTATTGTTCGAATTGTTTGAAATCTTTCAAAAGCTTAAACATGTATGAAATTATTGTTTAAACATACATGAATCACAATACAAATGCATAATAGTGGAAACACGACTCACAATAAAACCATAATATCATAACTCATCAATAAAAAAATCAGATATAGAGGCAATATGCGAGATTTCACTCCCAAAAACTTGAAAAACTAGGTTTCACTCAAAGAAACCAAATAAATCTAAAAGAAGTATAAGAAAATTTAAGCTAAGAGACGAACCTCGAGATAAATATGAAATTATAGAATTTAATAATTTTATATTTCGAACAATAATGATTCGAACAAGATCGAACAAATGAATGTTCGTGTTTGGTTTGTTTATAAACCGAACAAAAATAATTGTTCGTGTTCATCTTATTTACTTATCGAACAAATCAAACATGAACTCCTTGATGAGTTGAACACGGACTGCTCGCAAACAACGAGCTTTTTTGACCGTCTTAATAATAATAATGATAACAATAATTATAATTAGTATTATTATTATATAGAAAACTAATGAGTAGTTAGTAACGGCGCATTCATCGCCGCGGTTGTATATCATTTGATTCTCGAGTAAAATAATTTTAGCCCCTTCTTAGCTTTTTCCAAAACTCTTATTTATTTAAATGACAAATAACAAATTTGATTGATATAAATGTAAAAATCAAAGTTTACCATGATAGAAAACAATGTAAGAATTGTGTGCTATACATATGTAAATGCTCCATGATAGAAACCAAGCTAAGAATTAGAAAATTGAGGAAACTTATAATTACCATGTCAACACAAAAAGAAACTTGAATCAAAATTCACAATTGTAACTCAAATGTTAATGATTCTTAATTCAAAGTCCATAAATTACATTCAATAAAATCATAAATTGGTGGTATGTGTAACTCAGGTGGTATGTACAAATATTAGTGATGCTTCGCCTTCCAAAGAAAACTAATGACTCTGAAAAAAAACCTGCAGACTTTAAAGAGCCAAAATGACAACTTTAAATCCAACAAAATCTTAAATTCAATTTCTCTTTCTTTTTACCGTTAACACGAGTCCTGGCATGTGAAGGATTCAACTGTTATCCGGCATGTGAAGGATTCCACTCTAATTTGTTGGTCCTTAAGCTCAAGTTATGGTAATGCCAACCGGACCTGCAAAGGAGCCAGTTCACGATGCACCCGGTTGAACCGGTCGGTCTGATCCGATTTCACAACATTGCCAAAATCAACTATATTAGGGACAAAAAAGGGTTGTCGATTTCACAACATTGCCAAAATCAACTATATTAGGTACAAAAAAGGGTTGTACCAGGACTCCGCACGTAGAGTTACGTGCGAAGTCCAATGAAAGCACGTCATGTGGAGGTGACAGAAAAAAAAAATTGGTCTGGTAACACAGAAGAATATTCCTCTGTGTTATTCAGGTGTTTGAAATAAATGTAATAAATTTAAAAACATAAGAAAGTAAGCAAAACTTATAAAATCATCAAAATGAAAAAGCTTAAATATCTTAATTTCAGATTTAATATAAAAAAAAAAGATTACAAATACTAAATAGAATTAAAAAATTTAAAATAAATATAAAAAATTGATTTATAAACACCACAATTAAATGAAAGAAAATAAAACAAATTACATGGCTGGCTAGTTGGCCTACTTGGGGGGATAAGTTTGTTGTCAAAGTTATAGGCGACTAACTCCTTTTTGAATTGGTAGGCAATCAGCTCAATTTACTTCTCTAAATTAATTTCTCCTTAGTTAAGAGAAAAAAAAATTTAGATGAAGCAAGGACTAAATTTCACACTAGGTATCATGCCAAAGTGGACCCATCCAAAAAATGTGCAAGTGAACTCATATATGTCTCATAGAAGTTAGAGTTATCAATATTTATGCTAGAAATATACGAGTTATCTAACAATAATCCCGTGATCTAATTTAACCAATACCTACCCCGTGAAGGTCTACATCGAAGTTTGGAGAATCGGATCAGATGTTAAACCGGCTGAATGAGTGATTCTAGGTTCAAAGGTTGAACGGGGATTGCAAAGATTCAATCAAAATGTATATTTCACTTTTTAAACATAGGGATATTTTATATGATATGAATGATCTTGATGATATAAATATTAGAACATAAATATTATGTGTTAGATATGTAAAAAAAGTAAAATTGACTGGCATGTATGTAATTTAAATTTCTTTGTGATAGTAATGATTTTGATGTGATTTGAGTGGTTTGGGTGGTATAAATGTAAAAAATAGAGTTTAGTTGTTAGATATGAAAATTACATAAAATTGGTGGTATAAATGTAATAAACGATAATTTCCTGCTTTCGGGTCAAACTGGGTCATTTTTGCAAGTTTAATCCAATTCAATACATGAGTGGCTTTTTCGCCGTCCAAATCGAGTCACCGACCGATTCACGGTCGAACTGGCCAGTCCGATCCGAATTTCTAAACGCGGGTTATAATTACCCAATCCGCCACACATTGAATTCTATTCTTCCATTCTCGTCTAGCCTTACTGAATCATAAAGCAAAACTAATAATTTAATGTAGTGAAATTATGGCTTATTGAATCACAAAGCAAAAATGAAAGAAATTATCCCTGCAAGCACTCAACTAACTCTAAACCAGTTGGCTTTTACTAAGGAATTCATTAGAAAGCAAAATTTTGAACAAATTATAGTTCAATTTGTGATGAAAATATATTCATTATGAATTAAGTTTGCCCCTTTAGAATGAACTTGGTCTTTGAAATCACCAAATTAGTTTATGTTTATTTTAATAAATTATGCACTAAGATGTACCTAGACATAACTTGCACTGTCAGTTACCTCAATTGAAGTGAATGTCCTAGCAATAGAATTTATCTTTTTAGTTAGAGATCATCTATATAATTAAATAACAAGTTTAAATTAGAAAGATAATATATATAATTGAATTGAATGCCCTCGAAATAGAGTACAAGTTGGTTGGTTGAAGTGGAGGAATACATCGGGCCTATTGAGTAATAGAAAAGTATAACCTAGATTTAAAGAAAAATTTGATTAGATGGTGGTGAGACCTACAAAGCTCTATGGCACATAATGCTAGCCTTTAAAAGAAAAGCATAAAACAAAGTTAAGAGCTACTGAGATAAGAATGCTTAGGTGGATGAGTGGTTTGAAACTTGGAGACAAAATGCGAAATGAATATATCTATGATAGGTTTGGTGTTGCTCCAGCTGTGGTCATTATTAGAGAGAGTTGTCTTGGATAGTTTCGTCATATTAAGCGTCGACAATCTAATGATCTGATTAAAAGATAGATATTTTTTGTTCTACTTATGTCTAGAAAGTCAGAGGTCGACCTAAAAGACTGGCGCATATTATATATAAAAAAAGATCTTAATTCATTAAAATTAAATGAAAATATGACACTCAATAGGGAAGAGGAGAAAAATGACTCATGTAGCTAACCACACTTAGTGGGATAAATGGTTCTTGTTGTTGTGTATATATATTATGCATTCCCTCTTTTATGAAGTTTATAAGAAAGTTGTTGTAATTATTATCAGATTTTCTTTAAATGCAATTATTCTATCTATTTAGGACATTGGGCTCGCAATATTTGTGTGTTCACATATCTTGGTAAAGAGATGCGCAAGGAAGGTGATAGAATATGATGGATGTATTATCCAGACATTAACTATGCATTCTACATTTTGATTAGGGGTGTAAACGAGTCCAACACGAGCGAGCCCAGGCTCAGCTCGTGTTCGGCTCGTTTATATATCGAGCTCAAAAAGTGTGCTCGTGTTCGGCTCGTTTATATATCGAGCTCAAAAAGTGTGCTCGTGTTCGGCTCGTTTATATATCGAGCTCAAAAAGTGTGCTCGTGTTCGGCTCGTTTATATATCGAGCTCAAAAAGTGTGTTCGTGTTCATCTCGTTTGCTTAGCGAGTCG
>NW_018251403.1:29006-34865 GCF_001263595.1 Phalaenopsis equestris | reverse complement strand
TATATATATATATATATATATATATATATAATTGATTAGTAGTATTTTGAGCCAAAACGAGGCGAGCACGAACGAACAAATATTTGTTCGTGTAGTTCGTGTTCGGCTCGTTAACTTAGCGAACGAGCCGAACACGAGCTATTCGCGAACAACGAGCCGTTTTGACAGCTCTAATTTTGATCCCCCTCTGACAGAGCGGAGGAGTTGATGTAACAGGAAGAGGGGATGGGAAAAATTTTCGGGATTCATGGTCCGAAATGGCCCGAAAAGTCCCCTCTCTCTGGTCTCTCTCTCCTTTTTATACTTGTATAAGAAAATATTAAAATATAAGTTGTGTCGTATATAAAATCTATCCACAATGACTTAATAAAGAAACTTATTCATGTGTGAGACGGCCCATAAATAAGGATGTGACATGCCAATCCTTGTTACTATTGGTTAGTTTGTTTTGACTTTTACATTTTTATAATTATGAGAATTGCCGAGGAGGCCAGCAAAGCTAGTGACTATGATTGGTTAGTTTATCAGATGGAATGGATAGACCAGTTCGACGAGCTAATTCACCAAGATAGTTCAACAAGTCAGCTCGGTAGCTAGTATAAGCCAGTCAGTCGACGAGCGAGGTTGGCGGCATCTTTCAAAGAGTTGGGTTAACCCATGCTCACGGGGCCTATTGAGTGCAAACTTTGGCCCATAATCCACTTCACTGGCATCTTGTAATGGCCATAAAGGCCAATAAAAGAAAAAATAGCTGCTTAGTGAGAGAAAAAAAAAATAATCTTAAGCAGATTCGAAGTAATTCTAAGTGCAATTTTTTTTCTTCAAACATCAAATCAGAGATATGTTTCATTGCTTCCCAAAAATTGCTATAGGATGAAATGCAAGCATAGAGGAAAGAAATGGTTTGAGTCTAAAAGGTGAGAAAGGAAGATAGCATATTGTCACGGACAAATAGTCCCATATCGGCTAGGTGTAGGGCCGAAAAGCAGTATTTCAGTCCTGGTCTGCCCACCACCCTTAAGGGCTCTTTTGGGAGGTGACAATATGCATGAAATCAACATATTATCTTTTTTCATCTTAGATAAATAGCATTTTTAAAATAGAACTTTGGGAAATTGGCTTTGCCACCACAATAAGTGATGCCAATATCGTTCACTGGTAGCAACATTAGTGGAGATTGTTTTTGTTTTTTTTTTTGTGGGAATTTACATGCATACTTTTTTTTTTTTTTTTTTTTTTTTTTTTTGTGGGAATTTACATGCATACCACCCAATTCTTATATAAAATTAGAATTTTAGGGGTAGAGATGTAAATACATAAGAATTGAGGGGTTATTAGGATTTGGCTTCGACTAGTCGAAGCCAAATGCTAATTCATGATCTAAAGCATTTAAGCCTCTTCAGTCAAAGAAAAGGGGATTCTAAACTCATGGGATGAAGAACAAATGTCAGAGTAAAGAGATCCAAGAGCAAGTGAGCGGATAGAGGAGTGTGTTACATTTAGTGGACATCAGGTCCACTTGTAGAAATTAAATGCTTGCACGTCACCATTAAATGCTTGCACGCCCCCATTAAATGCTTGCACGCCATCATTAAATGCTTGCACGTCACTATTTAATGTTTGCACGCCACCATTAAATGCTTGCACGTCACTATTTAATGTTTGCACTATTTAATGTTTGCACGTCACTATTTAATGTTTGCACGCCACCATTAAATGCTTGCAGATTAAATTGAATAAAAAAGTGGCCGCTCTCCCCTCCATAATTCTATACAAGACGTTGGTTCACGACGAAGAAAATATGAACTGTAAGGTTCCAAGTTCTGCCTCTATCTCTTTTGCGTTTTTTTTTGCGGTGAGGACTTCATTCTTCCCTGCGGTTCGTTCTTTTTCGGCGGCTCACGGGTAATGAGGAGAGAGGAGGTTGAAGGAAAGGAGATGGAAGAGAGGGAAATTTTTCTTGTAATAGTCGAGGTGATCGACAGGTGTATTCCTAAAAGAAATAAAATTATCTACAACTCCGTGGGCGCAGACAGTTTGCTGAACCACGTAAATTTGTGCTCTTTTGATTTACGAATTTTTTTCTCATCTGGGTTTTTGTTTTATTGTCATTGCATTTTTTCATAACATAATGGAAATGAGGTTTTTTTGAGTTTGTAAGTATGTTTGTAATTACAACATTTCAATTAGCAATATTTCAATTAGAGGAGAGAGACTAGTTGCAATATTCTTAAAGTATTAATTTGGTTTTATGCTTTCAATATTCCATTTGTGGTATTTATTATCAATGAAATTAAATTTTTGCTGTGTTGTTAAAAACGACGACAATAAAACGAAAATTGGAATGAGAAATTCACAAAACAGAAAACACAGTGAAAACACACAGATTTACGTGGTTCGGCAAATTGCCTACATCAACGGAGTTGCAGAGGATTTTATTAGCTGGAGAAATTATACCGTCAAGCACCTCGACATTTACAAAAAAGACTGTCGTTCTCTCTCTTCCTCTTTCTCTCCTCTCCTCTCTCTCTACTCGTGAGCCATGCAAGGATAACGAAAACCAGGGAAAGCTTGAGGCATGCGATCATTTCCCTGTAAAACCAACCCCCGAGACAGATTACAAGGGGAGCTGTAACATGTTTATTTATTTATTTCATCATGTTATTAAGCCCATTAAGGAATTAATCAAATAATTAATGAAACACATTAATTATTTACTTTTCTCTTCTGCAACAAATCCTAGATGACGGGATTCATGCAAGTAAAACTATAAAAAATTTAGGGAATGAATTAAGAGCAATTAATTTCGAGTATCAAATCCAATTTGTTGCCAAACATGAGAAACTGTCAATTTGAACAGTGGACGGTTTTCCATATTCACAACATTGTTGTTCTTAAGCATGTTTAGTGAATAGAATTTGTATTCTATTTTGAATTGGTGATGTAGGAATGTAAAGCTAGATTTTCTTGTGTGATTATACTAGAATACATATATAAGGCAGTGTTTTAACCTTCAATTCTTATTTTGCATTTAAATTGGCAAGCATGATAGTTAAAACATGTGATCTTTTTGATTTAAAAGAATTCTTAGTCAAATAACTATTTTAAAACACTTTAACTTACGATAATAAGAATATTGCTTCAATTCTAGTGTAATTCTTTAAGGAAAAATGAATTCTTGGGCGAATTACTTGATTTAGCGAACTAAACCTGTATGATTTCCAAATCTTCTTACATATCTTAGAGGGGATATGAAGGAGAATTGCTCGTGATCTTCACCTACTATTTGAATCACCAAATCAAACTTTTGTTCCAATAGAATCAATTTAGGGGAGTACTTTACCAGCGCAAGAAACTTCATTGAAATCATTACCTTATTAGCTTAGATGTTATTATTTTGAAAATTAAGATTAGTGACTTTTAAAAGCATCATAATTGATATAATCTGGCTATATTCAAAATCAATAGGCACGAAAGTTTCATCATCGAAATTCAGTCAATCCTTGTTGGATCGATACACAGATTATGATCTATATACTAATTAAACGGCACGTATGCCTGCGTATTTCACCTGTGCTTCGTAGTATTTGATATGCATCAAGTTTTTGGCACCATTTTTGGGAAACAACATTAAAATTCCAATTTTTGAAAAATTATAGTTGAACTCTTAGGATTTATACTTGATAATTATAGTTTTATATGTTTAATGCAAATATTTTGTTATTTCCTATGTTAAAAAAATTCAATAATCCAAAAATATTTCATGTGCTTCTTGTTTTGTTGATATTTTAGTTCACCTGTATTACTATGTTTTCCTTATTGTTAGAATCAAAATCACATGTTTGCTTTGTATTCCACAACATAATTTGTTTAATTTATTTCTCTAAGTGTTTGATTCAAAAGTCTGATATTTTAAGGTCAATTTACTAGATTACTCTAGTTGTGTACGCATAGGACTGAAACTTCGAAAGTAATAAACGATGCCCTGAACTAGAAAACACTGTGAAAAAATTTAGAAATTTGAAAAGGCTTAAAAAGAAATTAAGAGAGATGTCAAACATAACTCGGGAAGAACACAATGCACCATGGCATAATGTCATGACTAGACTATTATGTATATGTTTAATGCTAGAAAATCATGTGCCAGACTTTTTTTTCATGCTAGAAAACCATGTGTTGGCTCTATGTTACATGCAAAAGGAAATCCATGCGCTTGTGTTTATGTTTCATGCTAGGAAAATTCATGTGCCACGTCGTTTATAGTCCATGCAAATAAGGAAATCCATGTGCTTGGGTGTATGTCTTCTATGTAAAATTAATCTGTCATGTGGTAGTCTTATATTTTCCATGAAAAATCATGTGGTAGTTTTTTGTTTCTTGCATTCAAAATAACATATTCTATTTGTATGTTTCATCCTAAAAAACCATGTGCCAGGCTTATGTTTCATGCTAGAAAATAATGTGGCAGTTTTTTGTTTCAAGCTAAATGAAATTTATGTCCTATGTGATTTATATTCCATGCAAATAAGAAAATACATGTGTTTAGGTGTATGATTCATTCAATAAGAAATGTTTTCATGTGCTTATGTGTTAGCCTTACATTCCATGCAAAATTCTTAGGTGGTAGCTTTTTGTTCATGCAAAATTTCTATGATTGGATTTATAGCATGCAAATGAGCAAGTTGTGGCTTTATGGATTTGGTGGAAAGCATGCTTAGGTTATCTAGGAAGCAAAAAAAATTGTACTTATATGTTTGAAATGCATTATTTTCACAATTTAGTTGTTTAGGAAGCATTTTGCAAAGTCCATATAGTTGAGTGACATTAATATATATATATATATATATATATATATCTGCGGATTTATGTAGCACTAGATTCAAAGATACTGTAAATGAATTATTTTTTATAAAATCTATATAAATTTAAAGGTTCTTTGTATGAACTATTTCTATAAAAACTTATATAAACCTCAATAAGCATTAAAAAAATTATCTTTGCTTGAATTTGAATGAGCTCTGAAAGATAAGAGAATAAAATAAGTTATTTGTGCTCTAGTTTCTTATATCTTCATAAAGTTATTCTTAACTTTAGAATAAAATTTTCAATCGATAAGAATAAAATTTAACAGCAACCCTTTCTAAAATTAAAAAAACAAAACCCTTTTTTTAAAAGAAAACTATAAAATCTTTTCAAAGTAAAAATCTTTTCAAAGCAAATATTTTCAAAACTTAAAGGTCTCTTCAAAATCTAATCATAATATCTTTTCAAGATATCATCTTTTCTAAATAATAATAAAATCTTATTCAAACTTAAACTTTTTCAAAACAATAACTCACAATAAAATCTTTGTAAAAAGTGAAACACAAAACAAAGCTTTTTTAAACAAAACTCAAATAAAGCCTTTTTTTAAATATAATTTGAGCTTATTCAAAACTCAGATTGAAATTCTCTAAAGTGAAACAAAAATTTGAAACCTTTTCAAAATGAAAGATTTCTTAAACGAAATAAAAACATTAAATTTCAAAAGCGAAATTAAAAGTAAAACCCTTAACAAACAAACCCTTTTTTAAAAAATAAAACTTAAAACAAAACTTTACTTTTTCAAAATGGAACTTAAATAAATCTTTACCAAACCAAAATAACCAAAATAAAACTTCTTAAGAATCCTAAAAATCATTTTTAAAAACAGAAACAATCCCAAACACAATTTTTTTTCTAAAAACTAAGGAAAACTCCTCTTGTAAGCTTACCAATTGTATAAATTCTCATACTAAAATTATATGACTGCAAAATTCTCCTAAATGGTCAACTTATGCAAAACACACACACACACACACACAGATATATATATATATA